>NC_139516.1:16276441-16466058 GCF_947247035.1 Vipera ursinii
ACAAATTCTATTATTGCTTTAATTAAACATGACATGGACAGAGTTGTAAATTTCCAGAAGTCTGAAATCTAATTTAATTTTTCACATTTATTGTACAAAAGTCTTGACATATTTTAAAAAAAATCTTAATATTGTCGTTTGACTCTTAGTATGGCTCTTATCATGCACATTTCATTAGTCACATAGATAAAAGGAAACAATTATAAAGCCATCCATTGGATTTTGGTGCTAACAAATTCTATATTATTAGAAGCAGGAAACTATAATTTGGTGGTAAAGAGAATAAGGCTATTGCCATCTCATTCAAAACCTGGAAGGAGATGCATCAATTTTCTTTATGTGTGAAATTATAATTTATATTATTAGTTCCAACTTTCTTTCAACAGCTTCACACTGAAGGAATTCTGAATTTGGGGTCTTCCTGGATTTGTAATTTCTAATATAGGAAAATCTGAAAACTGTAGCTAGGGAACACAGAGAAGGGTTTGTCCAGTTCTGGCTGGTATGCCACTAGTGGGACATTTTGGACCAAAAAGTCTATCAACAAAGATTCATGCATATGAATCTTTCTCACCTAGCATATAGACTATTGCAATATATTCCATATGGGGTTGGCCTGAAAGCTGACTCAGAAGCTTCAAGTGATTCAAAATGGAGTAACCCATGTGCTAACTGAAAATAGTAAATTTGAAGACAAACTACAACATCAATTAACAATTGTTAATTGTTAACAATAATTTAGGCTGCCAGAAAACCAAAAATCAGAACTTTGTATCTCCCTTGACACCTGAAGTGGTAAAAGGGGAAGGGAGGAAGGAAGGGGAAGAGGAAGAGGAAGAGGGGGAAGGGAAGGGGAGTCGGAGTAGGGGTGAGAACAATAATGATACTGGATGGAGTGTATTGGAAGATTCAATCTGGGTTGGTCACCAGGACCAGAGGTTTAGTCTTCCGAGTTTTTCAGACTCATGCAGAGAAGTTCCCTGAGGATAGCCTCTAGCATGAGTCCAAAAGCTCAGAAGACTAAATCTCTGGTCCTGGTGACCAACCCAGATTGAACCTTGCAACATTATCCTGGGGCACATATATTCACCTTCATTCATGGATTGTTTTGGCTTCTGGTTCACATTTGGATGCTGTTACCACCTTTAAAGCCCCCCCCATGGTTTGGTGCCCAGGTAACAATAATAGAATTTTCCCCATCAGCATGCTAAAAGTCTTTATCTTTTGAAACAAATTTTCACCTGAGATAAATCATGCCTCCTTCTGGTTTTTAACAGTTCTTTCGAAATGTTAGTATTTCATGGAATGTATGAGTGTTAAGGTATAAGAGCTCTTTGGATTATTTGGATTTGACCTGATTTTGTTTTCATATTTTTGATTGCAAATTGCCTTCAGTCCTTTCATGAAATGCATGGTTTATAAATAGCTATAGAAACAAAATAAATAAATTGTACTGATTTTTATTCCTTTTGCTAGTTTGGTAATGAATTTTGCTTTTTAGAGTTAGAAAAGAAATCAGAATCTTCTCAAAAAACTTCTCAGCAGGAAACGGATGACCTTTAGAGCAAATTTGGATTGGAACATTTGTACATAAAAAAGGGCACATTTGATATATTTTGCTATTATGCTAATAAAATAACAACAATGAAAGAAGCCATTACTTCCAGTATATCAGTTTGTAGGAAATTTCATTTTTGCTTTTTAATTTGGTTGTATCATAATTCTTATTATCTGTTCACAAAAAGGTGAAGTCACAGCTGCCAATTTTTTAGCTGGTGTTGGCCTTGATATACATCAAGTTCTTCCCACAAATTGTAATGTACTGATGTAGTGTATGTGCAGATCCAAGCAGAGTTGCCCTTTGCAATTGTCAGATGGAAATTTTGTCAATGAGCAGCTTTTCTAAGTGCTGTCCAAGATATTTTAGGACAACCTGATTTATGCCATATCTTTCAATTTTGATTTTCAGATCTTGATACTTTGTGATCTTCCTAAAATCTTGGTCTGCTATTCTACTATTCTACTATCATCTGGTGTTTCCACATCATTTCAACCACAGTTATATATGCTGTGTAATGAGCCAAAACTTTATCAGTCTGTATTTGGAAATCCCACATAATTTGAACTTGCTCATTTTTGATTATTTTTTTCAACTCTATGTTCCCATCAAATACTATTATTTAATGGTTGCATTGTAAACGGACAAGAATCTTTATGACTGTGGCAGTATAAGCTCTTTGTGGTAAGTCAGATAATCACAATGATTCTTTGAACATTACTAGAATTCTGCTTTGCAGAATTATTATGTAGGGTATAATAACAAACTGTTAAGAGAATTTCTCTTTCTTTCCCCTCTTACAACAAAGAGAATCAAGGCAGAATTTTTTAAAAAATCAACACTTCCTTGAATAGCTCAGATCTTCCCATTAAGATGTTATTCAAGGCAAGAAATTAGAACTGGATAAATATTTTAATCATACATTGATAAAAGCACTAACTGTTAAAAACACATGTTTCTATTTTATAATAATTTAAGTAATGTTATGAAGAGTGTCACATCATTATCATATTTACCTAAAACTAAATGATCAAAACTCCCTTAATAGCCTACATTCTGTTAAATACACATTTTTTTCCAACAAAACACAAATAAACTGTATGCATAATGAGAGAAACAGTAACAGTTTACTGACAATTTAACATAAAGAGTTTTAGTTGCATACAATGTATTACAGTGGATAGAAAGAAAACACATATGGTAGATCAGTATGCCAGTCTCATTTTCAAAAGTGGAACACACCTGTAAAGTATTTTCAGTGTGTTTTTCCCTTTGATCTATAATAACGATGAATTTTATGTTTTTCTTTCTTAATTGTGGTGCATCTAATTGTGTTCTGTTGCAATGGAGTATGAACAAACATACTTTGATTTTAGTTAAATCTTAACATTTAAATAAATTTGGCTAAGAAAAAAATTGATTTGGCCTGTTCTATAATGTTGTTGTTGTTAGCTGCGAAGTTGTGTCCGACCCATTGCAACCGCATGGACAATGTTCCTCCAGGCCTTCCTGTCCTCTACCATCTTCTGGAGTCCATTTAAGCTCATGCCTACTGCTTCAGTGACTCCATCCAGCCACCTCATTCTCTGTCATCCCCTTCTTCTCTTGCCCTCAATCTTTCCCAGCATTAGGGTCTTCTCCAGTGAGTCCTTCCTTCTCATTAGGTGGCCAAAGTATTTGAGTTTCAATTTCAGGATCTGGCCTTCTAAAGAGCAGTTAGGATTGATCTCCTCTAGGACTGACTGGTTTGATCGCCTTGCAGTCCAAGGGACTCACAGGAGTCTTCTCCAGCACCATAGTTCAAAGGCTTCAATTCTTTGGCGCTCAGCCTTTCCTATGGTCCAACTTTCACTGCCATACATTGCAACTGGGAAGAACATAGCCTTGACTATACGCACTTTTGTTGACAGGGGGATGTCTCTGCTTTTTAGTGTGCTGTCTAGATTTGCCATGGCTTTCTTCCTGAGGAGCAAGTGTCTTTTAATTTCTTGGCTATAGTCCCCATCTGCGGTGATCTTGGAGCCCAGGAAAATAAACTCTGTCACTACCTCCATTTCTTCCCCATCTATTTGCCAGGAATTGAGAGAGCTGGATGCCATGATCTTGGTTTTCTTAATGTTAAGTTTCAACCCAACTTTTGCACTCTCCTTCTTCATCCGCAACAAGAGGCTCTTTAGTTCTTCTTCACTTTCTGCCATTATAGTGGTATCATCTGCATATCTTACTGTAGGTGTTCTGAACCAGCCCTCTTCTGGCCTTGTAATAAGGCAAACCCCTATTCAGAAAGAAGAGACTGGAGAGCGTCCAAGGCTAAAAGGCATCTGCCAAGATTTATTACGCAGTTAACAAAAACACTAGAGCTTATCTTCTCAAGCGGAAAAGTTGCTTTCAGCAACCAGCCCCTCCCCAAACACTCTTTTATAGAGAGCTCAGGGCGTGGTCTCCCTGTGCCTCCTCCCGAGGAGTCTCACAGCCTTTCTTTGTTTGTTCCTGCTCGACTGCCTCCTGCGTCGGGCGTCCTTGAACAGGGCCAGCTGTGGGTCATCTTCCTCCGCACTCTCGGGCTCACGCAGCTGAGAAGAGGTCCCCGGCTGAGGGCTCTGCAAAGCCTCCAAACCATCATCAGCCGGTTCGTCTCCCACACGGTCCTCCTCCCCTTCATCTGAGTCATCCGACACATCTGAGCCGGCTGCCGAAACCACAGGCTGGCCCTGAGTCACAACAGTAGGTTGTTGATATTTCTCCCAGCAATCTTAATTCCAACTTTTGATTCATCTAGCCCTGCCTTTCTAATGATGTGCTCTGCATATAAGTTAAATAGGCAGGACGACAGTATACAGCCTTGCCGGACTCCTTTCCCAATTTTGAACCAATCAGTGGTTCCGTGTCCAGTTCTCACTGTTGCTTCTTGTCCCGCATATAGGTTTCTCAAGAGACAAATGAGATGGTCTGATACTCCCATCTCTTTAAGAACTTGCCACAGTTTCATGTGATCCACACAATCAAATGCTTTAGCATAGTCAATGAAGCAGAATTAGATGTTTTTCTGGAACTCCCTAGCTTTCTCCATGATCCAGCATATGTTGGCAATTTGATTTCTAGTTCCTCTGCCTCTTCGAAATCCTGCATGTACTTCTGGTAGTTCTTGATCCACATACTGCTGGAGTCTAGCTTGTAGGATTTTAAGCATAACTTTACTAGCATGTGAAATGATTGTTGTGATTCAGGGTCAGCCTGTGGGTTCGGCAGTTGGGTCGGACGACTCAGAGGAGGAGGAGGGGGGTGTTGAAGACCTTGCTGAGGGGGTTGAAGATCTTGCTGATGAGAGCCCTCAGCCAGGCCCCTCCCACTTGGTCACCACGGAGACCCAGCTGTGTGAGCCTGACAGCGTGGATGAAGATGACCCACAGTTGGCCCTGTTCAAGGACGCTTGACGCAGGAGGCAGTCAATTAGAAGTAAACAGAGGAAGGCAATGGGGCTTCTTGGAAGGAGGCAGAGAGAAGCCACGCCCTGAACTCTATATAAGGGGAATGTCTGGGAGGGCTGGTTTGCTGAAGGCAACCGCTCGGATAGTTCCTGTTTCTTAAAGCTCCTGTTTCTTGGTTTGTCTTGTTCCGTTTGTTTTTTTAGTAATAAATTTGGCAGGTGTAATTCCAGCCTCTTGCCTTCTTGTAAAAGGGGTTGTCCCTGCCTTTTCTGCAGGGCCGGTAGCAGGCTGGTACAGAACAATGAGTACAATGGTGCAATACTTTGACCATTCTTTGGCACTGCCTTTCTTTGGAATTGGAATGTAAACTGATCTTTTCCAATCCTGTGGCCACTGTTGAGTTTTCCAAATTTGCTGGCAAATTGAGTGTAGCACTTTTACTGCATCGTCTTTTCAGATTTTGAATAGCTCAGCTGGAATACTGTCACCTCCACTAGCTTTGTTGTTGTTCAGTTTTTCTAAGGCCCACTTCACTTCACATTCTAGGATGTCTGTCTCGAGGTCAGTGACCACCTCATCATGATTATCAGGGACGTTAAGCTCATTCTTGTATACTTCTTCTGTGTAATTTTGCCACCTCTTCTTAATCTCTTCTGCCTCTGTTAGGTCCCTGCCATTTTGGTCCTTTATCATGCCCATTTTTGCATGAAACGTTCCCTTCATCTCTCCAATTTTCTTGAAAAGATCTCTGGTCCTACCTATTCTATTATTTTCTTCTATTTCTTTGCACTGCTCATTTAAGAAGGCATTCTTATCTCTTCTAGCTATTCTCTGGAATTCTGCATTCAATTAGGTGTATCTTTTTTGTCTCCCTTGCCTTTCGCTTCCCTCCTTTCCTCAGCTATTTGCAAAGCTTCCTCAGACAGCCATTTTGCTTTGTTGCATTTCTTTTTCTTTGGGATGGTTTTAGTTGCTACCTCTTGTACAATGTTGCGAACCTCTGTCCATAGTTCTTCAGGCACTCTGTCTATCAGATCTAATTCCTTAAATCTATTTGTCACCTCTACTGTATATTCAACAGGGATATGATTTAATTCATACCTGACTGGCCTAGCGCTTTTCCCTACTTTCTTTAATTTAAGCCTAAACTTTGCAACAAGAAGCTCATGGTCTGAGCCACAGTCAGCTCTTGGTCTTGTTTTTACTGACTGTATAGAGCTTCTCCATCTTTGGCTGCAGAGCACATAGTCAATCTGATTTCTGTGTTGACCGTCTGGTGATGTCCATGTGTAAAGCCGTCTCTTGGGTTGTTGGAAAAGAGTGTTTGCTATGACCATCGTATTCTCTTGACAAAATTCTATCAGCCTGTGCCCTGCTTCATTTTGCACTCCAAGGGCAAACTTGCCTTTTATTCCGGTTATCTTTTGGCTTCCTACTTTAGCATTCCAATCCCCCAAGATGATAAGGACATCATTTTTTGGTGTTAGTTCTATAAGGAGCTGTAGGGCTTCATAGAACCAGTTAATTTCATCCTCTTCAGCACCAGTGGTTGGAGCATAGACTTGGACTACTGTGATATTGAATGGTTTGCCTTGGATTCGAACTGAGATCATTCTGTTATTTTGGGGATTGTATCCCAGTATTGCTTTTCCTACTCTTTTATTGACTATGAAGGCTACTCCATTTCTTCTGAGGGATTCTTGCCCACAGTAGTATACCTGATGGTCATCTGAATTAAATTCACCCATTCCTGTCCATTTTAGTTCTCTGATTCCTATGATGTCAATGTTTAGTCTTGTCATCTCTTGTTTGACCACGTCCAGCTTTCCTTGATTCATGGAACTTACATTCCAGGTTCCTATGGAGAAAAAGTCTTTACAGCATCGGACTTTCCTTTCACCACCAGACACATCCACAGCTGAGCATCCTTTCGGCTTTGGCCCAGTCGCTTCATTCTTTCTGGTACTACTAGTACTAGCCCTCTGCTCTTCCCCAGTAGCATATTGGACGCCTTCCGACCTGAGGGGCTCATCTTCCAACGTCATATCATTTTGCCTTTTGGTACTGTCCATAGGGTTTTCATGGCAAAGATACTGGAGTGGGTTGCCATTTCCTTCTCCAGTGGATCATGTTTTGTCAGAACTCTCTGCTATGACCTGTCCGTCTTGGGCGCACGGCATAGCTCATAGCTTCATTGAATTACACAAGCCCCTTTGCCATGACAAGGCAGTAATCCATGAAGGGGCTGTTCTATATACATATATTCAATTATTACAAAGATTCAGAAACACAAATGCAAAATCTAGCATATTTTAAAAGTATCTGAATATAATTACAAGACTTGGAAATAGTGTTGAAGCAATTGCTTTATGTCCAGTTTACAGTTTTTCTGCTCTTTTGGTCTTTTTTGTGCCTTTTAAACCTCCCTATTCTCCTTAAAATATGTATTTTTAAATCTTCTGTTTATTGTCACCTGTTTGTTTGTCTTGTACTGACTGGGATTTTTCACTACATAACTGAGTGTGAGGTATTGTACTTGCTCTTAAGAATTGTGCATAATATAAAAGTACTTCTTTGTATTGCAATATATAATATATGGAATTTTTACAACATACAGTTATTACTTTTTTGTAACTTCCCCAATAGTTACTTAAGTAGTACATAATGTGCTATTCTCAAAAGAGGCTAATTCTGCCAATGAGCCATGCTGTACCCATCTAGAAAAAGTAGTTGTCAGATGTTATGATCTTAAGTTGGAACTTAACTTTTCAACTCTTCTTTCAAAGTGGATTTTAAATAGAAGTGAGATACTTTCTGCATTGGTCCAACAGAGCTTAAACTCTTTGCTGAACAGCCTTAGAGGATGCTTTGCTATTTTGGCATCCTTTTTATCTCAGTATTAAAACAGGCACCAAGGGAATATTTCAAAGAAATAGGACTGGGAAGATCATTGAAGCAATCCTGTAGAATCTTGGCATGGATAAATTCCTTTAAATGGATTCTATCCCTGCCATTTTCATCTCCTCCTTTGGGCTCCAATGCAACAGGTTTTTATAAGCTGAAACATTTATCAAATTGAATCCTAAGTAGCTTTGAATCAAAGCTTTTTGCCTTTGAATATCAAAACACCGGTCTTTGAATTGGGACTTGGCTGTTTGGCAACCCCTAATACATTTTCAGTCTCCCTTGTTCCAGAAACCAGGATGAGGGAGGGGAAGGCAATTATTAGAACAAGTAAATACCAACTATGTAGTTTACAGAAGTGCAAACATACGACCACAATTGGGACCAGAATTTATGTTACTAAGCAAGGTGGCTGTTAAGTGAGTTGTGCATGATTTTACAATGTTTTTGGCCATGGGTGTTAAGTGAAGCACTGCAGTTAAATGAATCCTCCCATTGACATTCCTTGTCAGAAGCCAGCTGGGAAGGCCACAAATGGTGATAACATGACCCTGGGATGCTGCAACCATTGTAAATACATGCTGGTTGTGCCCAAATGTTGATCAGATGATCATGGGTGTTGTGTACTGGGTTTGTTGCTTTGATGAAGAGATGAGGCGGGTGAGTTCAGTCAGAAACATTCTTTATTTGCTTGCAGGAACTGAACTGGGAAACAGGGCTGCGAATGCAGCTATTTGTACCCTGGCCTCTAGGTGGTGGCCAATAGGTTTGAAGCAACTTATTGCCGTCCTAGAGGCAGCCAATTGTGGCGCTGGAGACAGGTTGTCTGAGGAGCTGGGAGCTGTTAGCCAGCTCCCTGCTTAAGCAACCTTCCAGCATTCAAGCCCATGTGGTACACTCAGTAAAACAAGGCCCAATACATTACACCCCTCCCCCCTAGAATGTACACACATTATAGCAACAAAAGAAATAAGTACAGCAATTACAGAGTTTACAAAAGTACAATTAGTAGTATGCACAAGTTTAGCATTGTTCCAATGTATTCACTAATTCAGAGACTTTCCTAAGCAGGCAGCAATCTCAGTGACACACACAACATTATAGCACAATTATTTTAGGATGAAGTCCTGTAAATAAGCTGGAGGTTTACGAACCCTTGTAGATCGCCTGGGGGATCACGGCAACTTCCGGTCTACCAGCTTACCCGCCGGGCTGGGTAAACCAGGATCATTGAGTCCATGAGAGTCTGGCTGACTCGAATTCCTCTGGCTGGCCATTCCAGGTTGGCCCACCCCAGAGTCCATTGTTTGAGCAGAATTAGCACAGCGGCTGTATTGGTTGGGTTGACTTTCCCCATCAGGGCACCCATGTTGCACTCCCGGGCTTAACCCCTCTACAACCACCTCCCTGTTGCTCTGACTGCTGTGGTCCTCAGAGCATGTGAATTGTTCGGCTTGGCTGCCGGTTTGAGGTCCTTGAATTGGACATGGGACAAGGTCCTTGCTTTGTGGCTGTTCTGGAAACCGCCTCTGCAGCTGATCAATATGGCGGTGAATGACTTGCCACCCATCCAATGTCACTTCGTATGAGAGAGGGCCCGAGATTTTAGTGATTTTGCCTGGCACCCACAAGTTCCCATGCCCATAGTTCTGGGCCCACACCCCATCACCCACTTGTAACCCCCTCAGAGGCCTTGGGCGAGAGGCGTCTGCTGCCACCTAGTCTGGGGTGCAGCCTGTCCAGTTTTGTGATTAGTCCCCTTCCCCAGTGAAGCTCTGCTGGGCTCTTGCCAGTTGCTGTGCAAGGCGTGGTATGCTGGCAGATTGTAGGGTTCACCATTCATTCGGCTTGACCATTACCGGAAGGGTGAAATGGAGCCGATGTCGCATGCCTAATGAGGTTAGTCCTCAAGAAGGCTTGAAATTCTGGACTCCATTATCGGATACTATGACGTCCGGCAGCCCATGCATTGCAAAAAGTTTCCTAAGCACCTGGATGGTCCTAGCAGTAGTCACATTCATGATTAGAATAACTTCCAGCCATTTAGAGTGGCTGTTGACAACTATAAAAAATAGTTGTCCCTGAAAGGGCCCAGCGAAGTCTATATGAATCCTCGACCAGGGTGTGTGTGTCTGGGCCGCAAGCACACAGGAGCGTTGCGGCCTTCAAGCTGTCTTCGGCAACCTGATTGGCGTGGAGATAGTTCTCAACCCTGGATAAATACAAAGACCATCTTTCTGGGTGAGCTAGGTCAAATTCTTCCAGCTTTCCAACCTTCGCCATTTCGGTGAAGTCTTCGCGGCTGAGGATCATTGTCTTCTTACCCTGCTCCTCCGTATGCCCAGGGATTGATCCCAAAGGCTCAGGGTCGCTTGTGTGACATCATAACTTCACTAAATGAATGGTTTTAAGTCAAGAGCAGGGATCTTCAAACTTGGCCTTTTTATGACTTGTGGACTTCAACTCCCAGAATTCCTCAGCAAGGCACACTTGAAGACCCCTGACAAAAAGGAAGCTTTCTGGAAATCTTTACAGCGGCTGTTGCACTGGTTCCTACATTGTGTGAGTTGCTCCTGTTATTTAAATTGTTTAACACTGTGAGGAGATGATACAGTATTAAGTCACAGTCTTTAGTTTTCACGGGCTTTCAGTTTCATGATTAATATTGTATACTGATAAACATATAGATGATATTTATGTGTGGCTGCTTTTCTATGATACACAAACACACTATCATATTTCCTTTCAGTTGTATTTCTTAAAACTAATCATACCTTGTTCTCTCAATGGCTCTCATGTTCTCATCATATGGTAAATAATAATAAGTGGCTCCCTGTTAAATTGAGTATCAGTTCCTTGAATAGTCCTCTTATTATTTGTACCTCTTCTACCTTGTACAATACTTTCTTAAAATACAGTGCTTTAGAGTTTGGAGTACTTGAAATAGGATTTAACCATGTAGACTAGAGATATAGGTAAGTGGATTTGCATTAAGAAATTGATAAGAGGGAACTTGACAACATTATCTGGATCTATGATTACAGCAAATACATTTTAACACCCAATTGTTATGCTGAAGCAATAACCTTATTAGGGCAATAATTTATAAAACTTTTGCAAGGATTTGAATTTCCAGGAAAACTCTTTATTAGGCAATGAGAAGGCTTAGGCAAGTTGGTAGCAAGACAAATATTTGGCTGGAATAGAGAATTACTATGCATGTTGATTTTTAATGGATGCTAAGCTTAATGGTGAAGAGACTTTCCCAATCTTTCTGGCTAAATAAAAGAAGCAAATAATTGTTGGACTTTTCTGAAACTATAAAATTGAGCTCTTAAAATTACAGTGTTTCCAATCTTTGTAAGGTGCAGAAATCTTTGGGTAGATTTTTAATATATCCAACATTTGGAGACAGATAAGAAGAAAAAATTCTAAAAAGCTGAGTTTTAAAGATCTATTTTTTATTCTACTCTATTTCTATGTTTGCTTGTTAGTGACAAGAATAAATTTGTTCATTATTTCACCACTGTCGTGTCTGATTATGCTGATACATCATAAAATATAGAGAATTAATACCAGTGAGTTGGTGTTTCCATCTTCCATATATTTATCTCCGAAGAAGAGTGTTTCAGAGAAACTGCAACATTTATTTATATTATTATTTTAATTAATCTATGAATAAATAAATAAATATGTCCTCTTTTCTTCTTTTAGTTCTGAGCATATGGGTCTTTAGGATCTTCTGCATTATTGTATGTAATTGAGTTCAGAATTTTCTGGCTTTTCCTAAAAGCCCACAAAATACGATAAAATACCTTTTCTTATTGATTACATTTCCTGTATAATTTTGAAGAGCCTTTACACATTCTGGATAGTTTTTTCCAATGACATGTACCAACAATACATTATTTTATAAAAATTATTTTCAAACTATAATAGAGTGTAAATGTAGATCATTTCAACTACATATTCTTCCACTGATCTATATCTATAGAGCAGAGATGTTTCTTTGGGGATTGATGGATAAGTAGCTGGGGAAAAAATATTGAGCTTTGTTTTTATATATGACCACTGCAGTGAGATTATTATGTGCACAAAGGTGGAAAGATTTGAGTTTACCCATGATGGAGGAATGGATCAAAAAGATGGAATTTGCTGAGATAGCCAAACTGACTGCTCTAATTAGAGATAGGATGTTGTCTAAATTTAATGATGATTGGAAAATCTTTATTGATTTTTTGTGGTAAGCATAAAAATGATGGTAGGATATGTGTCTTTGAGGATTAGGATAAAAATAATAGAGTATAGAGAAAATGTAAGAAAAAAAACATAACTCTCAGCAAGTCAATTAGAAATCCAGGAGCAATTAATAGAATAGGTTCAATTGCTTATTGTGCTTTTTATAGTGTTTCCATGACTTCTGAAGTTCATCACTTTTTGTTTTTTGTTTTTTTAAATATCCTCATACAATTGTGGCACCTTTTGATTGGCGTTTTTTAATTCATAAAATTATGACATTTTTTCTCACATATGCATTTTAGCAAGTAACTTTTCTTACCACACATATATTTTTCTAATGCATTTAATTTTTCTTTGCCTATTGTTTTAGATATATTTGTTTCTCCGCAGAACCACTTGTAACGTTTAGGGATTTGTAAATGAATAGTAAAATGAATATGATAATATTTGAATATAAAATGAACAATAATTGCTTTCAAACTTGTTAATTTAGGAAGTACCAATTAGGTTGATTCTTATTAAATGTTAAATGCATCCTCAAGAAAATTCGGCTTGAAAATAATATAACAAACTGTTTTTCCAACTGTAAAGGGAACTAGTTTTCTTCTCACAATATTTCTTTATCCTGGAATAGCACCTGAGGATTAATAAATTCCAAGGTCCTTAACTTGAGCCTCTTTTTCTAGTTCTCCAAAGTTTGCAAGGCCTTGAACAGTATTGCATCAATTTAATTCTAGCCTATAGTCCATATTAAAAGCTTATTGAGTGTCTTTCAATATATTCAGCCCTATCTTTCCCAAAGGGTTATTGTGAAGGGATATCATGTATATTTTCCTGAGCTTCTGAGGATAAGATGGGATATAACTATTATGAACGTGAATAAAATATATATGGCTATCATAATGCTGCTTGATAGATATAAAATAAAAGCATTATGAATTTCTGCAATACCCAATTTCTCTGAACTGTAAAAGTGGACTGTGCAATATAGAATCACATAGAATAGAATAGAGCTGTATGGGACCTTGGAGGTCTTCTAGTCCAGCCCCGCACTCAAGCAGGAGAACCTATACCATCTCAGACAAGTGATTGTCCAATCTCTTCTTAAAAACCTCCAGTGATGGAGTGCCCACGATTTCTGAAGGCAAGCTGTTCCACTCATTAATTGTCCTTACTATTAGGAAGTTTCACCTTAATTCCAGGTTGCTTCTCTCTTTGATCAGTTTCTAACCATTGTTTCTTGTCCTGCCCTCTGGTGCTTTGGAGAATAATTTGATCCCCTCTTCTTTGTGGTAGTCCCTCAAATACTGGAATACAGCTAATCACGTTACCCCTATTTCTTCTTTACTTTAGACTAGCCAAACCCAAGACCTGCAGCTGTTCTTCAGATGTTTTACTCTCCAGGCTTTTGATCATCTTAGTTGCTCTTCTCTGAAATTTTTCCAAGGTCTCAACATCTATCTTGTTTTATGGTGACCAAAATTGGTCACAGTATTCCAGGTGTGGTCTTACTATGGTTTTATAAAGCAGTACTAATATTTCACATGAATTTGATTCTATGCCTTTGTTTCTACAACCCAGGATTGTATTAGCTTTTTTGGCTGTTGCTGCACACTGCTGGCTCATAGTCAAGTGCTCGTCCACTAGGACTCCAAAGTCCCTCTCACAGTTGCCGTTTTGAGCCAGGTTTCGCCTAATCTGTACTTGTATCTTTGGTTTTTTTCCTGCCTAAATGTAAAACTTTGCTTTTCTCCACATTAAAACTAATTTTGTTGGATAAGACCCATTGTTCAAATTTGTCAAGATCTTTTTGGATCCTGAGCTTGTCTTCTGGGGTGTGGCTATTCCTGTCAGTTTAGTGTCATCTGCAAATTTGATGAGTTCCCCTTCTATTCCCTCATCTAAGTCATTAATGAAGATATTGAAGAGTCTGGGCCTAAGACCTTGTGGTACCCCACTGCTTACTTCTCTCCATGTGGATGTATACCATTGAGGACTACTCATTGAGTATGGTTTGTCAGCCAGTTACAAACCCATCTGGGGATGATGATGTTGTCTATTCCACCTTTTTCTAGCTTACTAAGCAGTGGATTGTAATCTACTTTGTCGAATGCCTTACTGAAATCTACTATGTCCGTAGTGTTTTGCTGATCTACTAATTTGCAGATTTTTTTTGCAGATTTTTAAAACTACGTAAGAACCAGCATAGTTAGAAGAAAGTGAGAGCAAAAATAAAGTTAATGCTTCTTAGTCAAAATGTCCTATTTCTTTTCTAAATTCTGTAGAAAAGTATACTGATAGGGACTTTTGTCTAGAAAAAAAAACCTGACAAGGGATATTTGTGTGCTTCAAAGACTTTAATGCAACACATTGGATAAATTAGATTACAAAGTGAAAATATATTGTAGAAAGATATGCTCCAAATCTGTTTGGTAAAATCTGGAGATTTTAAAATCTTTGTAATTTATGGATTGGAAATAAATATGGACACCTTTCATAAAGAAGTTTGGGCCAATATGAGCTTCCTCATGCTTTTCTTGAAGAACTTAGTTTCCATCTCTATGGATAGGATAGGATCGCATAGGATAGCATAGGACAGGATAGGATTAGAGAATAGAATAGAATAGAATAGAATAGAATAGAATAGAATAGAATAGAATAGAATAGAATAGAATAGAATAGAATAGAATAGAACAGAATTATAGAATAGAACAGAACAGAACAGAACAGAACAGAACAGAACAGAACAGAACAGAACAGAACAGAACAGAATAGAATAGAATAGAATAGAATAGAATAGAATAGAATAGAATAGAATAGAATAGAATAGTTATAGTTCTATTAGGGATTGGACACACAAGGAATTTATCTCCTGTGCATAAGCTCTCAGTATACTTACAAGCAACAAAGTGATAAATCATAGATCATAAGATACAACCAACAAAGTGATAGTCATATTTTACTAAAAGGAGTAGGTAATAGGAAAGATGTGAAGGTTAATAGTAATACAGTCCTGCTACCTGGTTAGATATCCTTAGGCATAAGACATTGCTGTGGAAATTATGTGTTTAGCAGAGCGATACCGTGTGGAAAAATACAATCTTTGTGTCTAATTGTTTTGGAATGCAATATGCTATAGCGGCGTCCTGAGGGGAGAAGTTGAAAACATTTATGTCCAGGATGTAGATATTTTTCCAGCCTCTTCTCTGGCTTGTGCACTATACAGGTCCTCAATGGAAGAAAGTTTGGCCGCAATAGTTTTTTTTTTCTTCTGCAGTCCTAATTCTCTGTTGAAGTCTGTGCCTGTTCTGTTTAATTGCTGTGTAAAACCAAACAGTTATAGAAGTACAAATGATCTCCTAAAACTGGAGGTAAGGCAAATTTCAGCTAACTTGGGAGTCCTGAGCATCCTGAAAGCACCCTCAGTTGCTTTGCTCTTGAGGTATTCCTAAAGGTCCATAACTAAATCTGATAAACAATTTTGCACAAAAATTTACATTTACTTATTAATGAAAATATTTGGATACTGTTTTCTTTCTAAAAATTGCAAAGTATCAGAGATCTGGAATAATTGCATGTAGTTCTGTTAGCATATCTTCCATCATAAGCCCTGATTTGTTCTGAGGCAATGTGTAACATGTGCCCGAAAAGAAATCCTGTGATTTCCAATTTTCATCCATCAGTTGGATCTACAGTTCATGAAGCTTTGGGATTTTTAGAAAATAAAGACAAGAAAGGCTGTAATTTCTTCAGCTTGGCCTTTTGATATGGATCAGATCAGCACTGATCTCTCCACAAATGTCAGAGGCTTAATGTTGCCCACTGTTCAGAAGCTTTTATGGAGTATAAGTTCCATGACAAACAAATTGGAGAGGAAACCAAAGGGTGACAATTTTACTTAATTGCTTGAAATCTGTTGTCTTGTGATTAACCCACATTTTGTTTTCATTAACACCAGGAAGAGAAGCTGCTTAGACAAACTGGCACACTGCTTCTTCACTTTGCACTATGTGTGAGATCACAAACTCCCCCTCTGCCCCCAGTTAGATAATTAGTTCTTGATTTTGCTTTAACTAGGTATCCAATTCCTGCTAAATATTTAACAGTGCAGTTAATCCTCCCTCATAGGTACCTTGCCTTTGTTGATGCCTAAGCTAAGCAATGGTGTGTGTGTGTGTGTGTGTGTGTGTGTGTGTGTGTGTGCACGCATGTGTGTAGAGGTTGAAGATCAGTAAATTTTGCCCAGTTGTCAAGCTCAGGAAAATCAGGAAATCAGGCAAGACCAAATGAATATAAAGGTTTATTACAAGCTTAAGCTCTTTACAAGAATCTAAACTATTAACAGTAGTGACATCATGTCCAGATCAAATAAATCTTCATATGAAAAAGTAGGACTTAGTAAATTTGTTTTCCTCCCCCCTTTATATTTTGCAGTATGGTTCTGAATCTCCTGAACAGGTCAAAATAGATCTTAAAATGCAGCTTTTTTAGAAAATGAATTGCAAGTAGTTCTTGACTTGTAATCATTTGTTTAGTGACCATTTGAAGTTACAGTGACACTGAACATAATAACTTACTATTATTACAATAATTTACTATTGTTGCAGCATCTCCACAGTGATGTGATCAGAATTTTTGCAACCGGCATGTATTTACAATGGGTCATGTGATTGCCATTTGTGACTTCCAATAAGCAAAGTCAATAGAGGAAGCCAGATTCACTTAAAGACTGTGTGATTCTCTTAATAGCTGCAGTGAGTCACTTAACAATCTTGGTAAAAAAAAGTAAAATTGAGTGCGACTCAATAACTGCCTTGCTTAACAACAGAATTTCTGGTCCCAGTTGTTAATGTAAATCAAGGACTCTCTGTGCAGTTATAGGCTGCATTAACAGAGGGATAGAATCAAGATCTCATGCAGTGTTAATACCACATTGTAATGCCTTGGTAAGACCACACTTGGAATACTGCAGTCATGATGGTTGCCACCATGTAAAAAAGGTGGTGAGACTAGAAAAAGTGCAGAGAAGAGCAACAGAGATGATTAGGGGCCTGGAGGCTAAAACATATATATATATATATATATATATATATATATATATATATATATATATATATATATATATATATATATATATATATATATATATATATATTTGTTTTCTGAGGTTTTCGCGGGTGCCTGTATGTGGATCCTTGGTTTTTCGGGTTTTTCCCCGCGTAGAATTAAAGGTGTAGGCGCAACGTTTCGATGGAATCCCATCCATCATCATCAGGCTTCTGTTTCCTTCTTCTGGGAGAAGCATGTGGCTGTTTGTTCCTCTTTTTTAAACTGCCAGAGGGGGTGTGTTCTGTGGAGGTGTGCTCTGATTGGGTAGGGGACCAAGTGTGTTCTGATTGGGTGGGAGTGTGTTTTGAATGGTGGGGGTGTTCTGATTGGGTGGGGGTGTGTTCTGAGTGGATGGGCTGGTCTCAGCTGCCAGCTCCAGACCTGAGCTGGTGAGTTGTGCTGCTTTTGTTCGGCTTCGTGTTTGTGGTGGTGCCATGTTTTTATAGTGGGTGTCAGTTTGCTTATTGTGTGGTTTGGAGGGGTTTAAAGTGGCTGATGTTGCAGCTGTAGTTAGGTTTCTGTTTTGTGGTTGTGTGTCTTTATCGTTGTGGGTTCGGATTTGCTTTTTGAATGGTTGTGTGGTGGTGATGTCATGTGATGTTATCATGAGTTTGGGTCTGGTATCATTCTTGGTGGTTGGGCTTCGTCTGTCAATCAAGGCGGGTTTCCAAATGGCTGGTAGACGAGAGGTATCATCTCGTTTATTCATGCTGTGGGGGCGTTTTTCTATCTCAATGGCTTCTCTGATTATTCTGTTGTTAAAATGTTCAATTTTGGCAATAGTTTTGGTTTTTTTAAAATCAATTTCATGTCCCGTGGCTTCAAAGTGTTGGACCAGGGATGAAGTTTGTTCACCCTTTCTGAGTGAGTTTTTGTGCTCTTCAATGCGTGCACTTATTCTTCTGTTGGTCTGTCCGATGTATGTGGTGGGGCAGGTGGTGCATGGGATTTCGTATACTCCTTGGTTTTCTAACCCAATTATGTCCTTGGGGTTTCTTAGGATGGTGGATATTTTTCTGTCTGTGTAGAATGCTGTTTTGATGTTGTGTTTTTGGAGGACCTTGCTGATTCTGTCTGTGGTCCCTTTTAAGTATGGGAGGAGGGCTTTGCCATTTTCTTGTTCTCTGTCTTGGGTTTTTGTGGGTGTCTCTCTTCGGATTAAGTTGGTAATCGTATTTCTTTGGAATCCATTGGCTGTTAGTACATTAGTGAGAGTGTGTAGTTCGGTTTTTAGGTGTTGTTCGTCAGCTAGGTGTTTTGTTCTGGAGATGAGTGTCTTGGCTACGGAGTTGATCTGTGCTGGGTGGTGGTGTGAGAGTGCGTTCAGATAGCGGTTTGTGTGTGTTTTTTTATGGTA
Source organism: Vipera ursinii (assembly GCF_947247035.1). Lineage (NCBI taxonomy): Eukaryota > Metazoa > Chordata > Lepidosauria > Squamata > Viperidae > Vipera > Vipera ursinii. The sequence continues at coordinate 16,295,037 of NC_139516.1, forward strand.
GATAGTGTGTCCTAGGGAGCCGTTGGATTTCTTGTAGACTAAGACATCAAGGAAGGGAAGTTGATTGTTAGCTTCTGTTTCCATGGTGAATTGTATTTTGGGGTGTAGGCTATTGAGGTGTATGAGGAAGTCATCCAGTTTTTCTTTGCCGTGTGGCCAGATTACGAAGGTGTCATCTACGTATCTGAGCCAGAGTTTGGGTTTGTGGTTGGATTTTTCTAGAGCGAGGGTTTCAAAGTGTTCCATGTAGAGGTTTGCGATGACAGGTGAGAGGGGTGATCCCATGGGTGCTCCTTCCATTTGTTTGTATCTTTGTCCATTGTAGATGAAGTATGTGTTAGATAGGCAGTGGTTGGTCAGATCTAGGATGTGTTTTGGGGGGTTGTATTTATTTAGGATAGCTGTCAAGGCTTCTTTGATTGGCACTTGGGTGAAGAGGGATACGACATCGAAGCTCACAAGTAGGTCCCAGGGCTGTAAGTTTAGTTTACTTATGATCTCTATGAATTGGAATGAATCTTGTACGTGTGAGGTGATGGAATTTGCGTAAGGCTGTAGTTGTTTGGCAAGAAATTTGGCTAGATTTTGTAGAGGTGAGCCTATGGAGCTGACTATGGGTCTGAGTGGAGTTCCTTCTTTGTGTATCTTGGGCAGACCATAGAGCTTAGGACATCTGGATGATTTTTCTCTGGGAATGATTGTTTTCTGGATCTCTTCACTGATGGGGGTGGCTTTTATTTTTGATTTTGTGGTTTTTTCCAGGTAGGTGGTGGGATCTGTCTTGAGGAGTTTGTATGTGGAGTCTCGGAGTAGGTTGGATAATTTGGTATGGTAGTCAGATGAGTTCATTACCACCGTGGCGTTGCCTTTGTCTGCTGGCAGAATGATTATGCTGGTGTCATTTTTTAGGTTAAGTAGTGCTGTCTGTTCCTCTTTGGGTAAGTTGCTTTTGGGTGGTTTGCTGGTGCAGAGGATGTTGGTCACTTCGAGTCTGATTTTGTTGGCGTCATCAGGGTTGATTTTGGTCAGGCTGGATTCGACTCCGCATATAATGGTTTCCGTGGGAATGTGTTTGGGAGCGACTGCAAAATTAAATCCTTTAGACAGGACGTTGGTTTCGGCTTTGGTGAGAATCCTATCTGAGATGTTGTGCACAGTTTGTTTCATGTGTTGCTGTGGGAGAGGAGGGGTTTGTTTCTGGCGTTCCTTTAGTCTTCGGAGTTTATTGGTGTGTGTGTCTGTTTTGTAGGCAGTCTCTGTTTCAGCTCTCCAGACAGCAATTTGTTTGAATTTGTCCCAAAGTGTGGGGTGGATCTTGTTGCTGAGTTTGAGGTGAAGTGTGAGGAGGTCTCTGTTGATTCGGTCCAGGAGGAATCTTTTTGTGTGGAGTTCGTTTCTGATTAGGGCCAGTTCAGTTCTTATCAGGATGCGTTTGATGGCTGCAGAGTTGGAGTGGAATTTCAATTGGAAGGATGTGGGGATTAAATTTTGATCTCGGCAGTTGCGTAGGGATGTGAGGTCACACAGAATGGAAGCTCTTCGTACTTCGAGTTTTTCGTAGGTCCTAGTTAGCTGGTGGATTTCCTCCCCGTAGAGGTAAGATATTTGTTTTCTGAGGTTTTCGCGGGTGCCTGTATGTGGATCCTTGGTTTTTCGGGTTTTTCCCCGCGTAGAATTAAAGGTGTAGGCGCAACGTTTCGATGGAATCCCATCCATCATCATCAGGCACAAACAGCCACATGCTTCTCCCAGAAGAAGGAAACAGAAGCCTGATGATGATGGATGGGATTCCATCGAAACGTTGCGCCTACACCTTTAATTCTACGCGGGGAAAAACCCGAAAAACCAAGGATCCACATACAGGCACCCGCGAAAACCTCAGAAAACAAATATCTTACCTCTACGGGGAGGAAATCCACCAGCTAACTAGGACCTACGAAAAACTCGAAGTACGAAGAGCTTCCATTCTGTGTGACCTCACATTCCTACGCAACTGCCGAGATCAAAATTTAATCCCCACATCCTTCCAATTGAAATTCCACTCCAACTCTGCAGCCATCAAACGCATCCTGATAAGAACTGAACTGGCCCTAATCAGAAACGAACTCCACACAAAAAGATTCCTCCTGGACCGAATCAACAGAGACCTCCTCACACTTCACCTCAAACTCAGCAACAAGATCCACCCCACACTTTGGGACAAATTCAAACAAATTGCTGTCTGGAGAGCTGAAACAGAGACTGCCTACAAAACAGACACACACACCAATAAACTCCGAAGACTAAAGGAACGCCAGAAACAAACCCCTCCTCTCCCACAGCAACACATGAAACAAACTGTGCACAACATCTCAGATAGGATTCTCACCAAAGCCGAAACCAACGTCCTGTCTAAAGGATTTAATTTTGCAGTCGCTCCCAAACACATTCCCACGGAAACCATTATATGCGGAGTCGAATCCAGCCTGACCAAAATCAACCCTGATGACGCCAACAAAATCAGACTCGAAGTGACCAACATCCTCTGCACCAGCAAACCACCCAAAAGCAACTTACCCAAAGAGGAACAGACAGCACTACTTAACCTAAAAAATGACACCAGCATAATCATTCTGCCAGCAGACAAAGGCAACGCCACGGTGGTAATGAACTCATCTGACTACCATACCAAATTATCCAACCTACTCCGAGACTCCACATACAAACTCCTCAAGACAGATCCCACCACCTACCTGGAAAAAACCACAAAATCAAAAATAAAAGCCACCCCCATCAGTGAAGAGATCCAGAAAACAATCATTCCCAGAGAAAAATCATCCAGATGTCCTAAGCTCTATGGTCTGCCCAAGATACACAAAGAAGGAACTCCACTCAGACCCATAGTCAGCTCCATAGGCTCACCTCTACAAAATCTAGCCAAATTTCTTGCCAAACAACTACAGCCTTACGCAAATTCCATCACCTCACACGTACAAGATTCATTCCAATTCATAGAGATCATAAGTAAACTAAACTTACAGCCCTGGGACCTACTTGTGAGCTTCGATGTCGTATCCCTCTTCACCCAAGTGCCAATCAAAGAAGCCTTGACAGCTATCCTAAATAAATACAACCCCCCAAAACACATCCTAGATCTGACCAACCACTGCCTATCTAACACATACTTCATCTACAATGGACAAAGATACAAACAAATGGAAGGAGCACCCATGGGATCACCCCTCTCACCTGTCATCGCAAACCTCTACATGGAACACTTTGAAACCCTCGCTCTAGAAAAATCCAACCACAAACCCAAACTCTGGCTCAGATACGTAGATGACACCTTCGTAATCTGGCCACACGGCAAAGAAAAACTGGATGACTTCCTCATACACCTCAATAGCCTACACCCCAAAATACAATTCACCATGGAAACAGAAGCTAACAATCAACTTCCCTTCCTTGATGTCTTAGTCTACAAGAAATCCAACGGCTCCCTAGGACACACTATCTACCATAAAAAAACACACACAAACCGCTATCTGAACGCACTCTCACACCACCACCCAGCACAGATCAACTCCGTAGCCAAGACACTCATCTCCAGAACAAAACACCTAGCTGACGAACAACACCTAAAAACCGAACTACACACTCTCACTAATGTACTAACAGCCAATGGATTCCAAAGAAATATGATTACCAACTTAATCCGAAGAGAGACACCCACAAAAACCCAAGACAGAGAACAAGAAAATGGCAAAGCCCTCCTCCCATACTTAAAAGGGACCACAGACAGAATCAGCAAGGTCCTCCAAAAACACAACATCAAAACAGCATTCTACACAGACAGAAAAATATCCACCATCCTAAGAAACCCCAAGGACATAATTGGGTTAGAAAACCAAGGAGTATACGAAATCCCATGCACCACCTGCCCCACCACATACATCGGACAGACCAACAGAAGAATAAGTGCACGCATTGAAGAGCACAAAAACTCACTCAGAAAGGGAGAACAAACTTCATCCCTGGTCCAACACTTTGAAGCCACGGGACATGAAATTGATTTTAAAAAAACCAAAACTATTGCCAAAATTGAACATTTTAACAACAGAATAATCAGAGAAGCCATTGAGATAGAAAAACGCCCCCACAGCATGAATAAACGAGATGATACCTCTCGTCTACCAGCCATTTGGAAACCCGCCTTGATTGACAGACGAAGCCCAACCACCAAGAATGATACCAGACCCAAACTCATGATAACATCACATGACATCACCACCACACAACCATTCAAAAAGCAAATCCGAACCCACAACGATAAAGACACACAACCACAAAACAGAAACCTAACTACAGCTGCAACATCAGCCACTTTAAACCCCTCCAAACCACACAATAAGCAAACTGACACCCACTATAAAAACATGGCACCACCACAAACACGAAGCCGAACAAAAGCAGCACAACTCACCAGCTCAGGTCTGGAGCTGGCAGCTGAGACCAGCCCATCCACTCAGAACACACCCCCACCCAATCAGAACACCCCCACCATTCAAAACACACTCCCACCCAATCAGAACACACTTGGTCCCCTACCCAATCAGAGCACACCTCCACAGAACACACCCCCTCTGGCAGTTTAAAAAAGAGGAACAAACAGCCACATGCTTCTCCCAGAAGAAGGAAACAGAAGCCTGATGATGATGGATGGGATTCCATCGAAACGTTGCGCCTACACCTTTAATTCTACGCGGGGAAAAACCCGAAAAACCAAGGATCCACATATATATATATATATATATATATATATATATATATATATATATATATATATATAATTGGGCATCTCTAGTTTAATGAAAAGAAGGGCAAGGGGTGACATGATAGCATTGTTCTAATATCTCACGGGCTGCCACAAAGAAGAGGGAGCCAAGCTATTCTCCAAAACACCTGAAGGTAAGACAAGAAGAAATGGATGGAAACTAATCAAGAAGTAACCTAGAACTAAGAAGAAATTTCCTGACCGAACAATTAACCAGTGGAACAACTTGCCTCCAGAAGTTGTGAATTCTCCAACACTGGAAGTTGTTAAGAAGAAATTGGACAACCATTAGACTGAAATGGTATAGGGTTTCCAGCATTGGACTAGAATACCTCCAAGGTCCCTTTTAACTCTGTTATTCTGTTCTATTCTGTGCAATTATAACTATATGGAGAAAATATATTTACCAGGATAATTGAAATTAATATTTAAATCCACTTCTTCATGCAGATGTTTTAAGACATAGATTGCAATATAAATGAGGTGGAATGAACTGTGGAGGGAACACATGTAGAAAATTTCACTTTTATCTTCTATTTACATTATTAACAGCTTTATATCACGTTTTAGCCAACCTATTAATGGAAAAAAATTCCTGGGTTTCCTATGCCTATCTTATTACTGCTAATACTTTAACAGTAAAACTATTGTGTTTTGGTTTGTTATTTTATGTTTTTCTTTTACAAAATTCGCTTTCCTTCATATTTATTTTTCCTAGAGTTATTCAACTGGTACAGACATATTCAACTTAATTAGGCTCATCAGCCAGCCAGAAAAGAAAACTGCAGCATTTCTGTTAAACACTTGTTATTTGTAGCACGTGGAGATTCAAATCAACCGTAAACCTCTTCTTATATTGCTCTGCACTTGGATTGTTCTTGACTAATTGCACTCAAATTTTAACCTGAGTATATTTGTGACTGGTTAAGTAAGAGTTATTTAATCAAACTTCTGTGACTGCCATAATCTGCTCTCCTACTTTCTTACCTGTAACCTTAGCACTATTTACAAAACCTGTACTGGAGTTTTCCAAAATCCTGCCCACCAATAAACATTTTGAAAAACTTGTAGAGTCTGTGGTGCTTTCTGAGCTTGATTGTTTGCTTGCAGATGTTTAATCACCAGACTAGTTAACATCTTCAGGGCTAGGAAGAGAGTAAGTTGTGCTTTTTGTTTATATACCGGAATTTGCCCTGCCAGTATTCCTGGGGATATTGTTTTTTCCTTGGTAGTTCAGGCCAGATCCTGAAGCTAAAAATTCAAATACTTTGGCCACCTAATGAGAAGGAAGGACTCACTGGAGAAGAGCCTAATGCTGGGAAAGATTGAGGGCAATAGAAGAAGGGGACGACAGAGAATGAGGTGGCTGGATGGAGTCACTGAAGCAGTAGGCGTGATCTTAAATGGACTCCAGAAGATGGTAGAAGGCAGGAAGGCCTGGAGGAATGTTGTCCATAGGGTCGCGATGAGTCGGACACGACTTCGCAGCTAACAACAACAGTTCCTTGATTAGGGTGTTGTTTACTGCTTGATTGTTCATCTGGTGTTAACCCTGGTGTTATTCCTTGCTTATCTGGGTGTTGATTGCCAATAAGCAGTTATTCCTATCAAGCATCAGAAATTGGGAACCAGGGCTATTCAGTTGAGTATAGGATTATTACATACTACTTTTATACAAGAATCTGAACTATTAATGGTCAAGACAAACTGACAGTAGATAAGAGTCAGCAGAATTCAAGGAGGGCTGGACTTTTGTGGGAACAAAAGGACTTCAAAGTGATGTCGTACTTGACCCCTCGTTTGGGCTCAGCCTGTTCATCTCCTACAGTTCCAGTCTTTTTGTTTCCTTTCTAGCTTGAATGGTGTGTAAATGTGATTTATCTCTACATTTGATTCACTTATTTATTTATTAAATGTATAGGCCACCCATATCACTCTGAAAAGTGATTCTGACATGCCACGTACATATGTGGTGTACTAGAAGTTGACCTTTTCATCAGCCTGTCAGGAAGCACCTGTGCAAATATACAATTGCTAATTTATGGATAGGCTCCACCTAGAAAAAATGTACATGCTATATTCCTGACTCTTGACACTTACAAACACTGCATTACCTTGAGGCCCCTTTTTCATGCATTTTAAGCATGATGCAGCTACTGACCTTCATTACCCTGCAGATAGGTAAATTCATATGCTATCCATGTGATTTCTTAGTGCTATTCCTTGGATTCGTATTAATGAACCGTGAACAGTAATGTTCACTTACTGTTACCTTTTTTCTACAAAACCTGTGTTCTACATCCTTCAGTCTGCACACAGGAAGTTGTTGTAATCCACTACAGCCTCAACAAGGATTGATATAGCTAATCCTATCTGCAGACATTGTGCAGGGTGGGTTTCACATGTTCACCTCTATTTGGGACCCTGAATTTAACTTCTCTGTGTAGATTTATGTTATTTGTTATTGTTTTCTTGATTTTTTGTAATTCAGAGTGACATAGATTTACTGGGTAATACTGTTTCTTGGCCTTTGCAAATATATTCTTTTGTTTAAACAAAATCTCTGTTGGATAAACTGCACATATAACAGCCTCTTTCTGCAAAGAACACCAAGTTGGAATGTTGGTCTAAATTACACAGTTCTGAGATATAAGCAACAACAGATTTCCTAGTTTGTTATACTGGCTTGTGAAATTTAAATCTCTGCCCAATAACTGATGGTACAGATGAAAAAGGATCCTGCAGTAATTTCACAAGTTCATCAAATCTTTAGGCTTTAGTGGTGCTCAAACAGTGAGTGCTCTTACATAGCAAAATGTCTGATCCCTATAGACAATGAAAGTGCATTTTTGTTCAGGGCAACCTTTATCTTGACTGAACAAGATAAAAGCAGACTCTGTACTTATGAGTCCCTGACTGGCTAACCTCAAATCCTTTAGTGTGGATCTTCATCTCTCAGTAAATCCCAACTTTTCTACCAACAATAGTGTGCTATAGAGGAAACAACTCACTAAGCCCATACAGAACTGCTCTGTATGAATAAATGTATTTGCACCACACAAAAATGACAAACAGATAGAGGCATAGACCACTTTTTCTTTAACTGCATGATCTTTATATTTCCATTAAAAGCAATAGCACTTAGGTGTATATACCACTTCCTAGTGCTTTACAGTCCTCCCTAAGTGGTTTACAGAGTCAGCACATTGCCCCCAACAATCTGGATCCTCATTTTACTGACCTCAGAAGGACGGAAGACTGAGTTAACCTTGAGTTGGTTAGGATCAAACTCCTGGCTGTGGGCAGAATTAGCCTGCACTACTGCATTGTAACAACTGTGCCACCACAGCTCACGAGTTGAATCATGTAATATAGCATGAAACATTTATTTTAGTTATTAAAGGGCTTTGCTCTGTTTTGTATATACTTGTTAAGAAATACCCGTGAACAGTGGGATAATCTTTTTCATCTCCAATGCTCCTTCAGTGAGGGGGGAATGGCCTCATCTTTGGCAAGAGTAGATGAAGTATTTCAAGAACAAAGTAACTAAACCTCCTTGTCCTTGGTAAACTCAAGTGAAATGAAGTCATTGAAAACAAATGTGATTAATTTTGGTTTGGAGCCTATATAAGCTGGTCAGATACTTTTATGGGAGTTAATGCAGACTTAGCCTGAAAAATGCAGCATACTTGCCGCTTTGAAGAAGTCCATTCACTGTCATCTCTCTGTAGTTTCCTCACTGGTGGAAGAGGCAGAAGTTCTTTCTTTTCTTGGTGGAAGATTATTAAAGAGTGATCCAACCTAGAATTAAAGAGAAATTTCCTGAAGTGAGAGCAATTAATCAGTGAAATTGCTTGTGGAGGCAAGCTCCTTTACTGAATGTTTTTAAGAACATTATTTGTCTGGAATAGTATAGGGTCTTCTGGTTGAGCAGGGGGTTAGACTAGAAGATCTTCAAGGTTCCTTCCAATCCAGTTATTCTCTGTTCTCTGTTCTTAATTCTTTACTTTTTTCTGGATGTTGCTATACTGCTTTGGGCTGAAGCTTTAAGTACTCATACCGGTGTGCTTTCAAATCCAAACCCTGCTGGGTTGCAGGCCACAGCAATACAAGAAACTGTACAAAATGCTGACCAAAATTCTGTTCGACAACTACAGCACTTTCAAAACAACATCAGCTGCAGTGCCCTCGAGGTATTACTAACACGTAATATCCTCAGCATATGAAATACTTTAATTATGCCTGATGATCCAGCTCCCCCTCTGTTTATGAGACTGCAGTGGAGGAGGCTAAATTGGAGTGACATAGGCTGCAGACTAATATAAATATGATCTGTAATGCACTTTTGTGTTACCAAGAAATGTTTCTTGTGCCCATTTCCCTATTTTTTTAATGTAAATCTTTGTTAAGGGGGAGATGGGTGCACTCATAGAATACCTAAAAAATTGGACAGGGAACACATCCTCCTGTAGTGGCTATGTGCCACTGCTGCTTCAATGGCACATAATCAAACAGTTTAACCCAACAACAAAAACTATGAAAGAAAATGTTGCATTTTTTCTGAAAATATACATATTAAAAAATAGAACAAAAAACACCTCCCAACAAAGAATAATTATTTTGGTGCACGAATTTTGCATAAGAAATGAGGATTTGTATCTTTTTAATTAGAGAAACGAGGATGCTACTTGACCCTGTTTCAATCCATACTCTGGAAAACTCATTCTGGATGTCTTGTAGGCAGAGAAAATATCAGAAAAATTCAGGGGCTATTATATACTAAAAGATTGTTGTTGTTGTTAGCTGCGAAGTCGTGTCCGACCCATCGCGACCCTATGGACAATGTTCCTCCAGGCCTTCCTGTCTTCTACCATCTTCTGGAGTCCATTTAAGCTCACGCCTACTGCTTCAGTGACTCCATCCAGCCACCTCATTCTCTGTCGTCCCCTTCTTCTATTGCCCTCGATCTTTCCCAGCATTAGGCTTTTCTCCAGTGAGTCTTTCCTTCTCATTAGGTGGCCAAAGTATTTGAGTTTTAGCTTCAGGATCTGGCCTTCTAAAGAGCAGTTGGGATTGATCTCCTCTAGGACTGACCGGTTTGATCGCTTTGCAGTCCAAGGGACTCGCAGGAGTCTTCTCCAGCACCATAGTTCAAAGGCCTCAATTCTTTGGCGCTCAGCCTTTCTTATGGTCCAACTTTCACTGCCATACATTGCAACTGGGAAGACCATAGCCTTGACTATACGCACTTTTGTTGACAGGGTGATGTCTCTGCTTTTTAGTGTGCTGTCTAGATTTGCCATGGCTTTCCTCCCCAGGAGCAAGCGTCTTTTAATTTCTTGGCTACAGTCCCCATCTGCAGTGATCTTGGAGCCCAGGAAAATAAAATCTGTCACTACCTCCATTTCTTCCCCATCTATTTGCCAGGAATTGAGAGGGCCAGATGCCATGATCTTGGTTTTCTTAATGTTAAGTTTCAACCCAAGTTTTGCACTCTCCTTCTTCACCCGCAACAAGAGGCTCTTTAGTTCTTCTTCACTTTCTGCCATTAGAGTGGTATCATCTGCGTATCTTAGGTTGTTGATATTTCTTCCGGCAATCTTAATTCCAACTTTTGATTCATCTAGCCCTGCCTTTCTCATGATGTGCTCTGCATATAAGTTAAATAGGCAGGGTGACAGTATACAGCCTTGCCGGACTCCTTTCCCAATTTTGAACCAATCAGTGGTTCCATGTCCAGTTCTCACTGCATGAGAAATGAGTGCAATGGTGCGATAGTTTGAACATTCTTTGGCACTGCCTTTCTTTGGAATTGGAATGTAAACTGATCTTTTCCAATCCTGTGGCCACTGTTGAGTTTTCCAAATTTGCTGGCAAATTGAGTGTAGCACTTTTACTGCATTGTCTTTTAAGATTTTGAATAGCTCAGCTGGAATACTGTCACCTCCACTAGCTTTGTTGTTGCTCAGCTTTTCTAAGGCCCACTTCACTTCACATTCTAGGATGTCTGGCTCGAGCTCAGTGACCACCTCATTGTGATTATCTGGGACGTTAAGCTCATTCTTGTATAGTTCTTCTGTGTAATTTTGCCACCTCTTCTTAATCTCTTCTGCCTCTGTTAGGTCCCTGCCATTTTGGTCCCTTATCATGCCCATTTTTGCATTAAACGTTCCCTTCATCTCTCCAATTTTCTTGAAAAGATCTCTGGTCCTCCCTATTCTATTGTTTTCTTCTATTTCTTTGCACTGTTCATTTAAGAAGGCATTCTTATCTCTTCTAGCTATTCTCTGGAATTCTGCATTCAATTGGGCATATCTATGTTTTTCTCCCTTGCCTTTCGCTTCCCTCCTTTCCTCAGCTATTTGCAAAGCTTCCTCAGACAGCCATTTTGCTTTCTTGCATTTCTTTTTCTTTGGGATGGTTTTGGTTGCTACCTGTTGTACAATGTCGCGAACCTCTGTCCATAGTTCTTCAGGCACTCTGTCTATCAGATCTAATTCCTTAAATCTATTTGTCACCTCTACTGTATATTCAACAGGGATATGATTCAATTCATACCTGAGTGGCCTAGTGCTTTTCCCTACTTTCTTCAGTTTAAGCCTAAACTTTGCAAGGAGAAGCTCATGGTCTGAGCCACAGTCAGCTCCTGGTCTTGTTTTTACTGACTGTATAGAGCTTCTCCATCTTTGGCTGCAGAGCATATAGTCAATCTGATTTCTGTGTTGACCGTCTGGTGATGTCCATGTGTAGAGCCGTCTCTTGGGTTGTTGGAAAAGAGTGTTTGCTATGACCATCGTATTCTCTTGACAAAATTGTATCAGCCTGTGCCCTGCTTCATTTTGTACTCCAAGGCCAAACTTGCCTGTTATTCCAGTTATCTTTTGGCTTCCTACTTTAGCATTCCAATCCCCCATGATGATAAGGACATCATTTTTGGGTGTTAGTTCTATAAGGTGCTGTAGGGCTTCATAGAACCGGTCAATTTCTTCCTCTTCAGCACTGGTGGTTGGGGCATAGACTTGGACTACTGTGATATTGAATGGTTTGCCTTGGATTCGAACTGAGATCATTCTGTCATTTTGAGGATTGTATCCCAGTATTGCTTTTCCTACTCTTTTATTGACTATGAAGGCTACTCCATTTCTTCTGAGGGATTCTTGCCCGCAGTAGTATACCTGATGGTCATCTGAATTAAATTCACCCATTCCTGTCCATTTTAGTTCGCTGATACCTAAGATGTCGATGTTCAGTCTTGTCATCTCTTGTTTGACCACGTCCAACTTTCCTTGATTCATGGATCTTACATTCCAGGTTCCTATGGAGAAAAAATCTTTACAGCATCGGACTTTCCTTTCACCACCAGACACATCCACAGCTGAGCGTCCTTTCGGCTTTGGCCCAGTCGCTTCATTCTTTCTGGCGCTACTAGTACTAGCCCTCTGCTCTTCCCCAGTAGCATATTGGACGCCTTCCGACCTGAGGGGCTCATCTTCCAGCATCATATCGTTTTGCCTTTTGGTACTGTCCATAGGGTTTTCATGGCAAAGATACTGGAGTGGTTTGCCATTTCCTTCTCCAGTGGATCACGTTTTGTCAGAACTCTCTGCTATGACCTGTCCGTCTTGGGTGGCCCTGCACGGCATAGCTCATAGCTTCATTGAATTACGCAAGCCCCTTCGCCACGACAAGGCAGTAATCCATGAAGGGGTACTAAAAGATACTAATACTAATATTAAAAGAACATTAGTATTATATCTAACTGATATTCATCAATTAGAAATGCCTCATCTAAGAGTACTTTGGCTGTATTTTGACAATTCTTTGTAAAGAAAGAAGCTGTCATTTTATAGCAGAAAACTTTCCCCTGCTTACCATGAAAAAGCACTATTTGAATGCTGAACTTTCTTCTTTTTTTTGCGTAGTAGTTTTCCTTGAGATATTTATGCCTACTTCTTAATAACAAAAATCTGAAATATTTGGTAAAGGTAAAGGTAAAGGTTCCCCCACACATGCATGCTAGTCGTTTCCAACTCTAGGGGCCGGTGCTCATCTCTGTTTCAAAGCCGAAGAGCCAGCGCTTGTCTGAGGATGTCTCTGTGGTCATGACTAGACACCAAAGGCGCACGGAACGCTGTTAACTTCCCACCGTAGTGGTCCCTATTTTTCTACTTGCATTTTTATGTGCTTTTGAACTGCTAGGTTGGCAGAAGCTGGGACAAGTAACAGGTGCTCACTGCAGTACTCGGGATTTGACCCGCCAAACTGCCAACCTTCTGATTGACAAGCTCAGCATCCTAACCCACTGAGCCATCACGTCCCTGTGAAATATTTGGGGAAAGTATTAAATATGTACTTAAAAGGTAAAGTTTCCCCCGCACATGTGTGCTAGTCGTTTCTGACTCTAGGGGCCAGTGCTCATCTCCGTTTCAAAGCCGAAGAGCCAGCGCTTGTCCAAGGACGTCTCCGTGGTCATGTGGCCGGCATGACTAGATGCCAAAGGTGCATGGAACGCTGTTACCTTCCCACCATAGTGGTCCCTATTTTTCTACTTGCATTTTTACGTGCTTTCGAACTGCTAGGTTGGCAGAAGCTGGGATGAGTAACACTCTGCTACGCAGCACTCGGGATTCGACCCGCCAAACTGCCAACCTTCTGATCAACAAGCTCAGCGTCCTAACCCACTGAGCCACTGCGTCCCTTATAAATATGTACTTACATGTACTCTTTTTTTTATTTTTTTAAACAAGAGGGTATTTTTTTAAAAAATAGTATCCATAACTCCATTTCTCTCTGTGTGTCTTTCACACACACACACACACACACACACACTTCTATCATCTATCTATCTATCTATCTATCTATCTATCTATCTATCTATCTATCTATCTATCATCATCTATCTATCTATCTATTCTCATGGAAACTATGCCAAGTTCATTTATTATTGAATCAATGCAGCACACACTGTATTCTACAGTTGTACAGAGCAGAGGAACTAGAAAACGTTATTTAAACTTTTTAAAAAACATGAAAAGAATGAGAAAACTCTACAGTTTGAAAATGAAGAGACAGTGATAGCAAGCAGATAGTGAACACATCCTGAGTTTGATGCAACACTAGTTCATGAGGTGTACATTGTGCACAATGCTGGAGACACACTCCCCTGCGTTGCTTGCAAACAAGTTGATGAACACAGAGTCTTGTGCATTTTAACTGGATTCTATGACCACAAGTATTGCTACCAGACTTTTGTCCCTGTAGGTTAGATTACTGCTCCATATGGTCAGAAGTACAGAAGTACTCTAAAAATAATTAGTAAGTGCAACTAAAAAAATAAAAATAAACTCTATTTTTAGAAGGGGATCATTAGACCTTTGCTGAAAAGCTGGGCCATCAGCCCTGAAATTTCATTGCAGTACAGTTTCACAATATCTTGCATAAAGAAATTAAGCTCAAGGCACAATTAACGCAGAATGGACTAGCAATGTGATCTCTCTCTCTCTCTCTCTCTCTCTCTCTCTCTCTTTCTACACACACACACACACACACACACACCAAATACAATTGATCATATAACATCAAGTCATTGTTGACTCTTAGTGACCACATAGATAGATTTTCTCCATGGTGATCTGTCCCTAACATAGTCCTTCAGCTCTTCAACAGTGTACTTCAACTTTCGACCAGTCTCCAACCTTCGCTTTCTTGCGAAGGTTGTTGAGAGTGTGGTGGCGCAGCAGCTCCCTCTGTTCCTGGAGGAAGCTGATTATCTAGACCCGTACCAATCGGGCTTCAGGCCCGGGTACAGCACGGAGACGGCATTGGTCATGCTGGTGAATGATCTCTGGCGGGCTCGGGACAGCGGTTGTTCCTCTGTCCTAGTCCTATTAAACCTCTCAGCGGCTTTTGATACCATCGACCATGGTATCCTACTGCGGCATCTTCGGGGGTTGGGAGTGGGAGGCACCGTTTTACATTGGTTCTCCTTCTACCTACTGGGATGTTTGCAGTTGGTGTTGGCAGGAGGGCAGAGGTCGGCCTCGAGGCCTCTTGTTTGTGGAGTGCCTCAGGGGTCGGTCCTCTCGCCTCTCCTGTTCAATATCTATATGAAGCCGCTGGGTGAGATCATTCGTGGTTTTTGGGTTGGGTATCATCAATATGCTGATGATACCCAGCTTTTTATCTCCACCCCAAACCACCCCAGTGATGCCCTCGACGTGATGTCCCGTTGCCTGGAGGCGGTCAGGGTCTGGATGGGGAGGAACAGGCTTCGACTCAACCCTGAGAAGACTGAGTGGCTGTGTATGCCGGCGTCTCGGGAAATTCAGAATATTCCATCGCTAATTATGGGGGTGAGATATTACCCCCCATAGATACGGCTCGTAACTTGGGTGTCCTCCTAGATTCACAGCTCTCCTTGGATGATCATATAGGAGCTGTGACTAGGGGGGCCTTCGCTCAGGTTCGCCTGGTGCATCAGTTGCGGCCCTATCTATACCGGGATGCCTTGCGCACAGTCACTCATGCACTTGTGACCTCCCGTTTGGACTACTGCAATGCTCTCTACATGGGGCTGCCCTAGAGGACTACTCGGAGGCTCCAGCTGGTGCAGAATGCAGCCGCGTGAGTGGTGGGGGGGGGCTTCCCGATACTCCCATGTAACACCTCTACTCCGTGAGCTGCATTGGCTTCCGGTTGTCCTCCGGGTAAGATTCAAAGTGCTGGTTACGACCTATAAAGCCCTAAATGGCATGGGTCCGGGTTACTTACGGGAGCATCTGCTGCCGGCATCAACTTCCCTTCGTCCAGTGCGCTCCCACAGAGAGGGCCTCCTTAGGGTGCCGTCGGTCAAAGAGTGTCGACTGGCGGCTCCCAGGGGGAGGGCGTTCTCTGTGGGCACGCCAGACCTGTGGAACCGTTTACCGGTTGAGCTCCGGACGGCTCCCGACCTTCGCTCCTTCCGACGTGACCTAAAAACATATTTATTTGAACAAGCCGGTCTGGTCTGATGGGTTTTAGGGGTATTTTAACATTTTGTATTAATCTATTTAATTGGGCTACTGTATTTAATATTTCTTTTAATTTTTATATATTGTATTTTATTGTATTGCCCTGTACACCCTGAGTCCTTCGGGAGAAGGGCGGTATAAAAATTAAATTATTATTATTATTATTATTATTATTATTATTATTATTATTATTATTATTATTATTATTATTATTATTATTATTATTATTATTTATTGCCACAGTAATTGAGTCTCTCCACTTTGCTGCCATCCTCCTCTTCTTCCCTTTGCCTTCCACCATTTCCAGCATTAGAGCCTTTTTCAGATAGGTAGACCTTTGCATAATAATAATAATTTTGAGCCTGGTCACTTATTTATTTATTTATTTATTTATTTATTTATTTATTTATTTATTTATTTATTTATTTGATTAATTGATTTATATACCGCCCTTCTCCCGAGTGAGAAATCTGGAGAACTCTGGATTGAATTGTTCTGTGAAAACCATTTGTTATTGGTTTTTTTGTTTTGTTTTTTTGCTATCCATGACAATATCACGAGCTATCTCAATACCTTAATATCTATCTATCTATCTGTCTGTCTGTCTGTCTGTCTGTCTGTCTCTATCTCTATCTCTATCTCTATCTCTATCTCTATCTCTATCATCTATCATCTATCATCTATCATCTATCATCTATCTATCAATCATCAACTTTATCTATCCCAAACCTTGGAATTGTACACTAAAGTACACTAATTATTTGCTTCTTAAGATTAAAGATGTTTTAAGTCACAAGTCCAATATTTTCTCAGCACTTGAGGTAAATAGTATGTTTGGGCTTATGAAGTTGGTCAAAGAAGCTACCAAACCATTTCCCCCTCCAATACTACATCTTGAAAAATGCTTCATAAAAGATTAAGTCAACCATAAGAGAACATTCCAGGTGTAAAAATAATTATTGATGGCATCATCATGATTAAGAAAGGACATAATAAAACAATACTGGACAATGTCAAATATTATTGTGGAACAATTGGATGATACAGGAAGCAAAATATAAAATTGAGACCTGATAAGTTATGATTGCAAGCAAAACAAGTGCCTTGTATTAATTCATTTTTTAACAACAGAAAACCTATAAGCCAACTCTTAAAAAGTACAAACAATCTAACATGTTGATATCTATGCATGTGAAAAGAATTCAGTTTCTCCATTTGCAAAGGTCCTTGGTGTTCTCTGAGCTTGGTTGGGTTTTTTTGTTTTTTGCAAAAGATTCATTATCCAAATTAGGTAACGTCATCAGTGTTTTCATTTGGGTAATGAAATATCTACAAGAAAACAACCAATCTCAGAGAACACCCCCTCAATTCAACCCTGAGCTACAAATATTCCCCTATATTGGATTTGCAAAGGTCTTTTAGTATCCCTCTTCCTTAGAACGTAGAACTATGTTCTGTGTTCTAAGAATGTGGGACACCAAGCTTGATAAGTATATTTGTGAAAATAATCTCAAAATACTAGTTGATTGCAAACTGAATGTTTTATCACTCACAGGGGCATAATTAAAAGCAAGCAAGGAAAAGAAATGTCTGACCAACTAGGCATCAAAAACAGATGGCGAGAATATATTGTAGAGCTGTATGGAGGTAGCAAAGGAGCTCAGCCTCAGGATGATGAGGAAAGAGGAGTAGAAATAGAACCAGCCATCCTTGAGGAAGAGGTCATACGGTCACTATCCTTGCAGAATTACTGAGATCTGTACCACTCAAGAGCCTTGGTGGAGCAGTGGGCTAATGCCTCCTTAAGTAACACCAGCTGCCTGCAATTAGTGCAGGTTCGAGTCCCACCAGGCTCAAGGTTGACTCAGCCTTCCATCCTTCCGAGGTAGGTAAAATGAGGACCCAGATTGTTGGGGGCAATTAAGCTGACTTTGTACTAATGCCGCTTGGGGGTGTGTGTGAAAGCCCTAATAAGCAGGCATATACATAGAATGAAGGCTACTGCTAAGCTTGTAAGCCGCCCTGAGTCTTCTGAGAAGGGCGGGATATAAATGGAATTAAAATAAAAAATAAAAAAATAAAATAATAGAGTTGTGTGCCAGAAAATCTGGAAAACCAACATGTGGCCACAGGATTGGAAATGCTCAGTGTTCAATCCACTGCTGAAAAGGGGTGACTCTAAAGATTGCTCCAATTGTCACACAGTTGCTCTCATCTCTCGCATCAGCAGTAACATTTAACACCAATCGTCAAAAGTGAATTATCAGATGTCCAAGCCGGCTTTTGAAGAGGTTGTGTTATCTGCAAGCACATGGAAAAAATCTTGTGATTATCAAAATATCATTTACGTGTGCTTCATTAACTACAAGAAAGCCTTTGATTGTGTTGATCATGAGAAGCTATGGAAAGCCCTACAACACCTGGGAGTACCGGCACATCTAGACAAGTTGGTGAAATCACTGTAGACAATCAGGAAGCCACTGTGCAAACTTTACATGGAGACACTTATTGGTTTAAGATAGAGAAAGAAGTGAGACAAGGTTTCCCCTTTCTTATTCAACCTGTATGCCAAAATATCATGAGGAAGCAAGATCTTGAAAAATCAAAAATTGGGATGAGGATTGTTGGAAGAAACATCAACAAACTTCACTATGCTGAGGATACATCTGTCCTCTCAGAAACCAAAGAAGACCAGGAATAATCTGATCAAGAAAATCAAAGAAGAAAGTAAAAAGTTTGGTCTCTTCCTGAACATTAAAAAGACCAAGCTCATGACCACTGCAAGGAAGGGAAACATCAAAATAGAAATCATTGAAGAGATGAAATGTGTGGAAAAGTTCAATTTCCTGTGAATGCAGCACAGAAATAAAACAACAGATTGCACAGGGTAACACAGCAATGATGAACTTGAGTTAAATATGGAAAGGCAAGGACATCAACCTGACAACCAGATTCATTCTATTGTGCTCCCTGTAACTCTCTTTCTATGTGAAAGTTGAACCTTAAAAAAGCAAGATAGCAAAAAACCAAAATTGACTGGTCTGAGCTGTGGTGCTGGTGCCTATACCTTGGGCAGCAAAGGTGACTAACAGGCAAGTACTGGAACACATACCAGGCATGTCATTAGAAGGCAAAATCATGAAATTGCATCTCACTTACTTTGGCCATGTCATGCAGGGGAATTCACTGGAGAAAGCAATTATGTTTGGAAGAGTTAATAATAAAAGGAAACAGGACATCAAAGAACATGGTGGCTGGAACACTATCAAAGTGACACCAGACAGAGCATAGCAAAAAAATCAAAGAAATAGTGCAAGATCAGAAGATGTGGAGAGACCTGGCCTATATAATTGCCAAGAGTCAGAATTGTCTGAACAGATAACCTCCTCCTCCTCCTCATCTTCCATCATCATCATTATCATTGTCATCATCATCGTCAGTTGGATGTGAACCATTCTGACCATTGAAGCACAAGAAGATTGAGTGGGAGTGGTCAAACAAAAAATAATCAGCAGCTATTTGACAAGTTTAAGAACACATTATATAGGACCCATATTCATGTAACATGGAATGAAACATAAAGATTAACAGCTGCCTTGTTAGAGTGACAGCATGTATTGCATATGCCAATGAAGCATCATCTGAAGCTGACGGTTATGAACATTGAAAAGAAATGGCTCATGGTATTATATGCACTTCTTTCATCTTATAATAGTAATACAATTTAGGAAAGTTATGGACATTTATGGAAACCACTATGAAGAAACTGCTGCTAGATCTCCAAGAGGCGTCAGGCAATATTAATGAAGTTACAATGTTATAATGTGTTCAATGAATGTCACATAGGTAAAATACTGATAACGGCAGACACTTTAAGCAGAGTATTTCTGTTTTCCTCCAGTGAAAATGGCTTTGGAGAGTGGGAGAGAATGATAGGCATAGAATCACTAAACATACTCCTTTCTGATCAAATTTTCAAGCAATACATGAAATTACTGCTCAAGAAAGGCTCTAGAGGTTATCTGAAATGCCATCTTCAATGTTTGCCCTAAGAATATAAATTACTAGTGGAAGCTGTTTCTTTTTTCTGAATGAGATAAGAAAGACCTTAGTGTCCAAGATAGAATGACATGGCCATTGTTACAGATATGGTGCAGCTGGATGTAATGAAAAGAATACATTCTTCCCACACTAGAATTGAGAGCTGGTTTCAGAAAGCATGAGAAAGTGTTCACTGGCAAGTATACATAAGTACCTAACTGAAACTATACAAATCACAATCTGATGTTTGCAACTTGCTGTGGAATAAGCAACAAAAGGAGAACCTACGATCTTTTCAAGTTCCAAACTGACCTTAGAATATAGTGGGGGGAAATTGTTTATATAGCAATCTACAGCCAGAGGTTAGAGGCATTTTTCCTGGTAGATAGCTGATAAAGTAGTCTCTGATCATTTGTACCGGAAGAATTTATGGCCTTCCCAAAGCAATGTGAGTTTGAGCATCAAATGTGTTGTCAGCTCCACGAGGTAGAAGAGATCAGGAAATCAGCTCCACAAAAAGGTTAAATCTATTTTTATTGAGGTGGATTATAATAACATAATTTCAAAAGTCTGACTGTGCAGTGCCTTCTCTTTATAGCTCAATGAATTATGGAAACATCTACCTAATATTATCTCCTTCTGGACTTAATAAATACTACATCTATTGACTAGCCAATGATTTCTGCATAACTCTATTCAAGATCATCTTTCTTACGTGTGCTTTTCTTCAGAGCAATGGGAAAGTAAAATCAAGTTATTCAGATGACTAAGAGAATATTGGAAAATGCCAGGAAAGCAGGATCTAAGTCAGACCTCCAGGGCAGGGAGGGATTTTATTTATTTATTTATTTATTTATTTATTTATTTATTTATTTATTTATTTATTTATTTATTTATTTATTTATTTATTTATTTATTTATTTATTTATTTATTTATTTATTTATATTTATATACTGCCCTTTCCCGAAGGACTCAGGGTGGTTTACAGGGTATTTAAAAGAAAATCAATACAAATGTTAAAACAAATTTAAAAAGATTAAATAAAACCCTGAGAAAAAATAAAAACCCAGTTAAAGTTAAAAATTAAAAAATTCTCAGCCTGGGCCAGAGAGCTCGAAGAGCCAGGTCTTCAGGTCCCAGCGGAATGAACGGAGTTCGGGGGCAGTCCTAAGCTCTGCAGGCAGCTGGTTCCACAGGGCAGGCGCACCCACTGAGAAGGCCCTACCCCTGGGTGTTACCCGCCGGCAATCTGTACAGATGAAGGTAGTATTGCTTACTATAATGTGGAAACCACAACAGGTAGACCACATTCATGGTAAAAACAAAAAAAAAACAACCCAAAACCAAAAATCATTGTAGCCCATCATATGATCTACATTGTTATATGATGACATATTTTTGCATAGGTCTATTGTATTAGATCAGGGACACAATGGCTCAGTGGGTTAGGACGCTGAGCTTGTCAATGAGAAGGTCAGCAGTTTGGTGGGTCAAATCCCGAGTGTCGCGTAACAGAGTGAGTGCCTGTTACTCGTCCCAGCTTCTGCCAACCTAGCAGTTCAAAAGCACGTAAAAATGCACGTAGAAAAATAGGGACCACTACGGTGGGAAGGTAACAGCGTTCCGTGCGCCTTTGGCGTCTAGTCATGCCGGCCACATGACCACGGAGACGTCCTTGGACAAGCGCTGGCTTTTCGGCTTTGAAAAGGAGATGAGCACCGGCCCCTAGAGTCGGAAACGACTAGTACGCATGTGCGGGGGAACCTTTACCTTTACCTTATTGTATTAGATCACCTTACTTTGTTCTTTAGGGCAACACCTCTGTAACTGTGATGTTCTTGGCTAGGTCTTGAATCATTTATTTATTTATTTTATTTTAATCCCATTTATATCCTGCCCTTCTCCGAAGACTCAGGGCGGCTTACAATTTAAGCACAAACCAATGTGCTTAGCAATCATGGGATTCAACCTCTAGTTGATTAGACTCTCATATTCATTTGGATGAGTAGAACAACAGCAACAATAAAACCTTAATTTCACAATAGAGAATGATTTGCAAAGAGGCAAATTACAAATTGGATAAATTTTAAACCTCTGTGGTGTTGTCCATCACAGGTTTTCAGTAACAAATGAGAAAGTCATGAATTCAGAATTTTGTAACAATGAACATCTTTAGTTTCATAAGTGATAGTTTGATGAGCTTTGTTACTTAATTCTTATTTAGATGAATAAGTCACCTTTCCTTCAGAACTCTAATTCAGTGTACATAGTTTAATGTAACACAACTTTGTAACATTGGCTAACCTGAGAGAGTGACTGACCCAAAGTCAACCTGTGTACTTCTGTGACTAAAGTTAGATTTAAAGGTGGACCATACTGTTTTAGTCTAATTTATTAAACCCAACCCCACACTGTAGGCATTTGCTGACTTCTGCAAACTTTAGAAATAATGTAGATTTAATGCTGTGGGATTATGGGACGGAGTACACTGCATTTAGTTGGTTGCAGGAAAATATTTGCAGGATGTTGAAGCTCATGAAGAAGAAGCTACAATTTAATTAAAAGGTTTGTTGTACATATCTTTGAGTGTTCCATCAACTTAATGAAATATTGAGATAAAAGAAACTGGTTTTAATTATACACTTTCCACCTTGTGAACTTGGTTTGTTTTTAATTCATTTTCATTATCATGTGCACCTTTCCCAAACCCAGACCTCTATGAACCATATTAGAAGAGGTTATACTAAAGTCCCTGGTTTATTAAGGATTTCAGCAGTAGATCCAGACCACCCATTCATCACGAGGCACATGAATAACAAGCACAATATACTTAATTGATTTAGATACACTTCCCAAATACTGATAACTGAATTAGTATTATGTGCTTATGGCATCTCAAAATTCTTCACTCCATCGATGGCACGGGTGTCAAACTCGTTCACATCATGTGTTGTATTGTGATGTATCATAATGTTTTTTGCCTTTGTGGAGCCATGTGATGCATCCGGCCCATGAGCTCCCAGTGGGACACCCCGATCTGTGGGGAGGGACATTGAAGGCATGTTTTGTATGGACTTTCAAAAGAAGACAATTTCTCCAAATTTCCCAATGCATTGAAACTACAGCACAGCACACTATACCACAGCTTCTTTCCTGTTTCTCAGTTTATTTATATGTTTCTGTATTTGTTGATGTGGAATATGCACAGAGGCATTAAAAAAATGCAAAATGATAAGAAAACTGCATTTCCCCAACTATCATTTTGCATAGTCCTTAATGTCCTAGAATTAGCAATATTCCAGAACATTATAAAAGAAAAATGGCAGGAATTACTTTGTGAAAGTGGCAGATAATATTTCAGAAAACTAATTCTCTTCTATTTGTGGCTCTTATATGAAACAATAGTCATATTTAGCCTATACCATTAGCTTCTTCATCCCTATGTTAGTTTTAATAATTCTAAGAGAACTAAGTTTTTCTAATCTGATTTGTTAAGCTCCACCCCCTGAATAATTTAACCCAGATAGTTCCTTTGCATATCCTTAATACCATGGTCAATCAACATATCAAAAACACTGACAATAAAGAATGCAATTGGATTGATGCAGGGTTTAAATTTAATCAATCAATCAATACTTCTTTTTATCATAAATGGATAATTTTATCATCTTTTCCTACTAGGATTGTGCAGATTTCCATATTAGGTCTTCTTGTTTGCATTGCTATTTGATGGATCTTGAAGATAATGAGGATTATCTTAAGAGTAATATTGACATAGCCACGAACACTTCCTGAACTCTTTCTTTTCTTAGTCAACGCAGTTGGCATATGAATTAAGCAGACTTGAGATCTTGCGTTGTTCAGATTCTTCAACTGCATATGATATAATTTGAGATTCACTGGAGTTAGATCTTCTAGAGGTTTCAGTAAAGAAGCACCCATAACAGTCTCCTTCTTATCTCAGTGTCAATTGACACACAATGACACCTCAGTCAATACTATCCTCAAGTTGAGAGAGACCTCAGCTTCACAGAGTTGGATTTGTAGTAAAGTAAAGGGACGTGGTGGCTCAGTGGGTTAGGACACTGAGCTTGTCGATCAGAAGGTCGGCAGTTTGGCGGGTCAAATCCCGAGTGCCGCGTAACAGAGTGAGCGCCTGTTACTCGTCCCAGCTTCTGCCAACCTAGCAGTTCGAAAGCACGTAAAAATGCAAGTAGAAAAATAGGGACCACTATGGTGGGAAGGTAACAGCGTTCCATGCGCCTTTGGCGTCTAGTCATGCCGGCCACATGACCACGGAGACGTCCTCGGACAAGCGCTGGCTCTTCGGCTTTGAAACGGAGATGAGCACCGGCCCCTAGAGTTGGAAACGACTAGCACGCATGTGCGGGGGAACCTTTACCTTTACCTTTAATACTTTGCTCAAATAAATTGTCTGGGAGAAAAATGAATCCTTACATTATATCACTTAGGGTTAGCTCTCATCAGAATTGACATGGCATCCCAGTGGGGCATCTGTTAAGCTCCTTGCTTTCTTAAAAATAGAGATAGGAATGCTACAATGGAAAGCATCAGCCTTGAGAGTAATTCATATTTTTTTAAACAAATTGTTTGTGGGAAGCCAGTAGGAAGTCAGAAGACCCAGGTGGTTTGCAAAGCAAGTGAGCAGATGTGTACTACAGAGTAAGGGGGTTTGAGGGGGGTTGCTGTGGTGACATGCAAGTGTGTGCTGCAGGTAGATGATAAATATGTGGTGTGTTGCATTTACATTTATAGTGGAGTTTTATATTTCTCTATACTGTAAGTGACAAAAAGCTTGCTACAGGTAGTCCTTGACTTACCATCACAATTGAGCTCAGAATTTATGTTGCTGATAAATTTGTTTAAGTGACTTTTGCCATATTTATGAGTTTTCTTGCCGCATTTCTTACATTGCAATTGTTCAATTAGTAACACTGTTGTTAAATGAATTTGGTTTCCGCACTGACTTTGCTGGTCAGAAGGTCACAAAAGGGGATCACATGATGTTGAGACACTGCAACCGTCATAAATATGAACTAGTTGCCAAGCGTCAGAATGCAAATCATATGACCATGGAGATGCTGCAACGGTCATACGTTTGAACAACAACAATATTAATAATAATAATTAATAATGTTGGAAGGGACCTTGGAGGTCATCTAGTCCCACTCAGGCAGGAAACCCTATGCCTTTTCAGACAAATGGCTGTCCAGTCTCTTCTTAAAAACTTCCAGTGTTGGAGCATTCACCACTTCTGGAGGCAGGTTGTTCATCGGATTACCGTAATTGTTCTGACTCAGAAAATTTCTCCTTAGTTCTAGTTTGCTTCTCTCTTTGGTTAGTTTCCACCTGTTGCTTCTTGTCCTGCCTTAAGGTGCTTTGGAGAATAGCTTGACTCCCTATTCTTTGTAGCAGCCTGAGATATTGGAACACTGCTATCATGTCACCTGCAGCCCTTCTCTTCATTAAACTAGACCAGGGGTAGTCAACCTCGGCTCTTTGATGACTCATGGACTTCAACTCCCAGAATTCCTGAGTCAGCATAGCATAGCTGACTCAGGAATTCTGGGAGTTGAAGTCCATGAGTCATAAAAGAGCCGAGGTTGACTACCCCTGGTCTAGACATACCCAATTCCAGCAACCGTTCCTTACATGTTTTAGCCTCCAGTCCCCTAATCATCTTTGTTGCTCTTCTCTGTACTGTTGCTCTTCTTTGTATGTCACTTTTTCCAGTGCTGTGTAACTTCAAATGGTCAGTAAATGAACTGTGCTTTACAGCCTTCTCTAAGTGGTTTACAGAGTCAGTGTTCTGTACCAGCCTGCTACCGGCCCTGCAGAAAAGGCAGGGACAATCCCTTTACAAACGGCAAGAGGCTGGAATTAAGCCTGCCAAATTTATTAACATAAAACAGAGCAAAACAGGACACCAACCATGAAACAGGAGCTATGAAACAGGAACTAATCAAGCGGTTGCCTTCAGCAAACCAGCCCTCCCATGCATTCCCCTTTTATACAGTTCAGGGCATGGCTTCTCTCTGCCTCCTTCCGAGGTGCCCCATTGCCTTCCTCTGTTTACTCCTGATTGACTGCCTCCTGCGTCGGGCGTCCTTGAACAGGGCCAGCTGTGGGTCATCTTCATCCACGCTGTCAGGCTCACACAGCTGGGTCTCTGTCATGACCAGGTGGGAGGGGCCTGGCTGAGGGCTCTCATCAGCAAGATCTTCAACCCCCTCAGCAAGCTCTTCAACACCCCCCTCCTCCTCTGAGTCGTCCGACCCAACTGCCGAACCCATAGGCTGACCCTGAATCACAACAGTCAGCACATTGCCCCGAACAATCTGGGTCCTTCTTTTACTGACCTCGGAAGGATGGAAGGCTGAGTCAATCTTGAGCTGGTGAAACTCTAACTGCCAAACTGCAGGCAGACAGGAGTCAGCAGAAGTAACTGCAGTACTGCATTCTAATCACTGCACTATCAAGGTTCTAAATTGAGGACTACCTATAATTTACTTAACCCTCCTTGAGCAAAAACTAAATTTCAGCATTTCTGAAAATATTGCAAGGAGAAACCCAACCTCAACCTGACTCACTTCCTGTTCAGTGGATTCATCCAGCACATCTTGTTTTGGAGGAAATGCAGAAAGATTTACTCTTCAGAACTTGGACACAGTGATATACCAAAACATTTTGCAGAAAATCCCAACTGGAAGTCCAGAGAAAAGGAGGGGAGGGGAAGACAAATCAAATGAATGTGTTAATCAGCTACAATCATTTGACAAAATACAGACTGGAAACTACGTTTTCTATTCTTCAGCATCTCATTTTCAAACTGCGCAGTTCATGTTGCATTACCTTGGAACTTTTTTCTGGAGTGAGTTCCCTTTCCTTTTTATATAAAATAATTTTAAAGAATAAACATGATTAATTTATTCATCATTATTTTCTTAAACTGTAAGCAGAACTAGATCTATGGAGTTATGAATGAAGAGTTGATTAATTAGTGACAGAAGCAATTTGAGATAATGAAGGACCGAATACTGTTTGTTTGGAGAGATGCCAGATATTCACAATTAATTTAGTTACTGACTTGATTATATGCATGCTGCTTCCTAAATCAAATGAGCATTTTGCTGAAAGGTAATATCACCAATAGTTTTTCCCCCTCATTGCTTTACTTAGAAAGATATTTCAAAAGAGCTGAGAATCTGGCTTGTATTGTTGATCCAGGTAGTCCTTGACTTATGATCACACTTGAGGCCAACATTTATATTGCTAAGTAAGAAATTTGTTAAGTGAGCTTTACCTCATTTTATGACTTTCCTTGCCACAATTGTTAAGTGAATCACTTCAGTTGTTGAATTAGTAACAGTAATCTGGCTTCCTTGTTGACTTTGCTTGTCAGAAGGTCACAAAAGGGGAACACATAACCCTGGGTCACTGCAACCGTCATAAATAGGAACCATTTGTCAAGCATCTGAATGTAAACCACATGACCATGGGGATGATGCAGTGGTCATAAGTGTGGAAAAGCTTCACAGAGTAAGTCACTTTTTCCTGTGCCATTGTAACTTTGAATGGTCACTACATGAACTGTTGTAAAGTTGATGACTTAACTGTACAAGGTAAGGCTCTGTAGATCTGCAAAAGAAGGACTAGGGATGACATGATAGCCGTGTTCCAATATCTCAGGGGTTTCCACAAAGAAGAGGGGGACAAGCTATTCTCCAGAGCACCTGAAGGCAGGACAAGAAGCAACGGATGGAAACTAGTCAAGGAGAGAAGCAACCTAGAACTAAGGAGAAATTTCCTGACAGTTAGAACAATTAAACAGTGGAACAACCTGCCTCCAGAAATTGTGAATATTCTAACACTGGAAATTTTTAAGAAGAGATTGGACAACAATTTGTTTGAAATGGTATAGGGTTTCCTGCCTGTTCAGGGCATTGCACTAGAAGAACTCCAAGGTCCGTTCCAAGCCGCCCTGAGTCTTCAGAGAAGGGCGGGATATAAATTGAATTTTTTTAAAAAAACCTCTCCTCTCCTCTCCTCTCCTCTCCTCTCCTCTCCTCTCCTCTCCTCTCCTCTCCTCTCCTCTTCTCTCCTCTCCCATCCCATCCCATCCCATCCCATCCCATCCCATCCCATCCCATTCCATTCCATTCCATTCCATTCCATTCCATTCCATTCCATTCCATTCCATTCCATTCCATTCTATTCTATTCTATTCTATTCTATTCTATTCTATTCTATTCTATTCTATTCTATTCTATTCTATTCTATTCTATTCTAGATCCAGTTCTACAAGGCAGTGGTCTTCACTTTGGGTAAAGTAAGGCACTGTTTCACACAGCTTTATTTTCAATGGGATGATTTTTTTTCTCCTACTTCTGAATTGTACCTCAGTTTAACTCAGTGTTTGTGCAACCTTATGAATATGATCAAACCAATGTATCCAAAGCACAGATTGCCACAAATGGTTCCTTTTTTTATGTGGTAGGAAGAATCTCTAGCAGACAAGTCTAGATGGTGAAAGGACCAATTACTTTTAATAGCTGCTTCCATGACCCCATTGTGTACATCAATTCTACTGATGACAGAGAATGAAGATGATATTAAAAGAATTCAAGGATGATCTTTGCAAACTAAAAAAGGACAAACAACTCCCTTAGCTCTTTGTATTTGCATTGCTGATTGTGGGACTTGGCATAACCACCCAGGCTGTAACAAAAAAAAAGCTGCATAAGATAACAAATGTTACTAATCCCTTAAAAAAAATAGAATAGGGATGCAATTTTCAGTGATTCATAGGCCCTTCCCTGGAACCTCTTTTGTTAATCCAAAGAAGTTTGGAAAATCTTTGAGTCTAGCCTGAGTGAACCCCAAAGGCCTATCATTTTCCTTCACTTAGTGTTATAGCATCCAGGAAATGTCTGAGCCTTACAGAAATTGATTTTAGCTCCGCCAGTTGATTGCTCTCTTAGATTTCAGAAGCAGAGTCTTCCCATGTTCTCAAAGAAGGATTGCTATGTTGGGTTTTGTTGCTTGGGAGAGCCAGCTAATTTCATTCTGATAGCTTGCTCCAGAATCAGGCAAAGAAGTATATAAGGTATATAAGGGTCTATCCTATGAATTGATCTGAGAGAGACCCCTGGAGAATCATGACTTTAGGAAGCCAAGAAGTAGACCAAGCTAATTAGACCAAACAGCAGTAGCAAGCAGCAACTCATAAGCCCCTTCTACCTTCTTCCCCTTCCAACTGTCAGAGGGTCCATTTAGTACCAATCTTTGAGGACAAGAATGGTGTGTTTACACAGCCACACATTGCAGAAGAAATATATTCTTTTTCTGTCTCTGTGCTCCACTCCTTCTTTATGTCCAAAACTTTCTCTCTACTTAATTCTGCATCCCATACAAAGCAGATCCTGTGCAAAAAAGCACTCCCATTTAGCATTTGTGTAGGGGTGTGTGGGGTAAATCAGTGTTTTTCAACCACTGTTCCGCGGCACACTAGTGTGCCGCAAGATGTTGCCTGGTGTGCCGTGGGAAAAATTGAAAAAACACTGACCTAGGAGACAGCGGTGAGAGGAGGAGGAGGAGGAGGAGGAGGAGGAACAGCCGCAGGCGGAGCGGCGCTGCAAGACCCTCTGGCGGGGAGTGCTGGGCACCGGAGCCTTGGCTAAGCTGACGGCCCTACTTCGCTGGAAGCAAAAGCCCGGGAAAAGAAGTGGGCTCGACCTCTCTAGGCACCAGGGCTCCACGGCAGCGTAGCTCTGCCCCCTTCTCTGGCTTCGGAGGGTCTCTTGCTGAAGAGAGAGAAGCTGGGGAGAGGCGACCGGCTCGCTTATCGGAAGAGGATGGACGGACGGCCAGCCCGGCTCGCCTGAGCTGTCGCGTGGTTGGTTGCCTGCAACGTTCGAAAAAGCTCTTCTTCCCCAGCACGCGCTGCTTACTCCTTACTCCCCGCGCGGCTGAGGATGCGAGACTCCCGCCTGGTCGGCTGCCTGGCTCCGCTTTCTTTGCTCGCCGCGACCCCTCGCCCCAGCCCGAAATAGAAGGATCTGACTGCTTCGCTCTTGGAGGCTTCGCTTGCGTCTGAAAAATTACATGGCTGATTTTTTTTTTAACCTGTCCTTTTGATACGTTGCATAATAAAACCTTTGGGGTTCCCCCCCCCTCTGGAGTGAAGTGCTTTTGATGGTAAAGGTGAGAAAGAAAGAAAAAAGGAAGGGAAAAAAGGAGAAAGGGGGAAGGGGAAAAGGGAGGGAGAAAGAAAAAAAGGAGAATAGAAAAGAAAGAGAGAGAGGAAGGGAGGAAGGAAAAAAAGCAGGAAGAAAAATTAAAAAGAAATGCAAGTAGCTTCCAGTTTCCACAACAAGTAGAAAGCAAGAAATTGAGAGAGGGAGGGAAAGAAAGTGGGAGAGAGAAAGGCAGGAAAGAAAGGAAGGAAGATAGAAAGAAAGAAAGAGAAAAGAAAGAGAGAAAGAAAGAAAGAAAGAGAAAAGAAAGAAAGAAAGAAAGAAAGAAAGAAAGAAAGAAAGAAAGAAAGAAAGAAAGAAAGAAAGAAAGAAAGAAAGAAAAATAAATGAAGGAGAAAAATGCAGAAAGAAAAATTAAAAAGAAATGCAAGTAGCTTCCAATTTCCACAACAAGTAGAAAGCAAGAAATTGAGAGAGGGAGGGAAAGAAAGTGGGAGAGAGAAAGGAAGGAAGGAAGATAAAGAAAGAAAAGAGAGGGAGGGAAGAGAGGGAAGGAAGGAAGGAAAAAAGAAAAGAAGAGAAAAAAGAAAATACAGAAAGATAAATTAAAAAGAAATGCAAGCTTTCCTTTTCCTTCACAGCAAAAACAAACAAAAGCCCCAAAATAAAATAAAATAAAATAAAATAAAGAGGCTAATAATAATCATCATCATCATCATCATCATCATCATCATCATAACCATAATCAGAAGAAGAAGAAGAAGAAGAAGAAGAAGAAGAAGAAGAAGAAGAAGAAGAAGAAGAAGAAGAAGAAGTTGGAAGGGACCTTGGAGGTCATCTAGTCCAACCCCTTGAGAACACAGGCCATCCTCGACTTACGACCGTTCGTGTAGCGACCGTGGGGAGGTCCAACGGTATGGAAAACGGTGGAGTGCCTTGTGAGTTTTTTCATGAAACAAGTGTGCCTTTGCCCAAAAAAGGTTGAAAAACACTGGGGTAAATCCTACAGATTGTAAATTTCTTTCCCTTTTTGCTATGGCAAGAATCCTGAAAAAATTGGATATCTGTGGTATTGCAGGAGTTTCTGTCTTTCTCTT
Organism: Vipera ursinii; assembly: GCF_947247035.1. Taxonomy (NCBI): domain Eukaryota; kingdom Metazoa; phylum Chordata; class Lepidosauria; order Squamata; family Viperidae; genus Vipera; species Vipera ursinii. The sequence continues at coordinate 16,326,215 of NC_139516.1, forward strand.
TCTGCCTTCCCCTTCCCTAAGTGAATACTATGTAAACCAAATAACTTATTGAATTTCTGTTTCCATAACCCCTTGGAATTCCTGCTTTAGTTTTCTTCCATTAAACTGAATATGCTCTTTCCTGGAACTTTTTGTTTTTCTTTTATTGAATTTAACAACGTGCTAACTTTCCCATATATTGTTAAGCACATATTATTTAATCAATGGTTGAATCTGCCAGAAGAGCTGGAGCCAGAACTTTGTTTCTCCCTCAACACCCAAAGAGGTAAAAGAGGAAGAGGAGGAGGAGGAGGAGGAGGAAGAGGAAGAGAAAAAGAAGAAGAAGAAGAAGAAGAAGAAGAAGAAGAAGAAGAAGAAGAAGAAGAAGAAGAAGAAGAAGAAGAAGAAGAAGAAGACTTATTATTTAATTGTCCTGTGTATTATGAACTTCAAATATTACTTAATAAATTTTATTGCTTAATAGTTAATTATAATTTCAGAATGCATTGGTATGTTTAGTAACCAATCAGTTCCCCAAAAATTGGTGCTGTGTGAGCACCCAGTTCATTGCAAAGCACTTCAATTGTGAAATGAAGCATCTTGTCAAACATCTGAGAATGCTAAGACCATTTGATATCCCAAAGTTGAATTGAAGTGAAATTTTGCAGAGGCATTTTTCATTTTTCTGGAAAATTTCTCCAGATTTATTTTGGGGAGGAGAAGGTCTGAGGAATTTCACATATGATTTCTTGTCATATAATTTCACTGACATATTATTTTGCATACATCTTATTCCAATTCTTCTACAGTATGCCGCAAAATTGTGCAAAACAATGCATAGGGTGGATACCAATACAATTGTTATATTTCTTTTCAACAAAAAGTAACATTAAAAATAGAAAAGAAGGGTTTAAAAACCAATGCAAAGCTGGCTCTGTACACTTTTCTTTAGTGAATCTGTGTTGTCACAAGGAATAGAAAGAGGGGGTGTGTGGATATTAGAGTGCAATAGTAACACTAGCTGCATGACTAACAGAATGAAGGGTGAAAGTGCTAAACTAACTGAATAAAGAAAAAGCAAAGGAATAATTTAATTACTGGGTTAATTAAACATGGACATGTATTACACTTCATGTTTTTCATTTACGGTAGTTAACGTTATGAGGAATTTCTCCTGAGTCTCTTCCTGCCAATCTCTTGCTGGAATTTCTTTCATTTCAGTGCTGATGAAATGATGAATAAGCTTCTCATTTTATCTAGAGACAAAGCTGAATTTGCCTACAACTGGAAGAACTTAAAATGTAATATAGGTTTGTATGTGGGTGTGTTTGTGTGCTTGTTTCACCCTTGCACTGTTTATAAAGTCTGAAAATTTTTCATCATAACTAACCAGATCAATTGTATTCTTCGAATAACATTCTTTTACCATGTATATCTGTTTGTCTATATATGTATGTCTGTGTGTTTACAAACTCATTGTTGAAATAAGTGGTTCATTTTCTAAGCATCCTCATCCAATAGACATGATCCTCGTTCAGTTGCCTCCAATTTACAGCACTGGGGAAAGTATGAGTGAGATGCCAAAGAAGAATTTTGTCAAGGATTATTCAGTCAAGAGACTCAAGGAAACACGAGAAAGAAATAAAAATAATCTTGCTTCAATTTAGTATGAGAGAGAGAGAAATTTGGATGGGCTTTTAAGATTTTATTAGGTCCTAGAACAATAAAGTACTATTCCTGGAATCTGTTCCTTGATTTGTTTTACCCAAAGGTGGTAATATCATGTCTATGACAATTTGCCATGGCCAACTTGCCACAGGACAAGAGCTACACTAATATCAAGGTGAAAAAAGTAAGGTTCTACATTTAGGCAGGAAAAATCAAATGCACAGGTATAGTATAGGTGGTACCTTGCTCAATAGTAGTAACTGTGAGAGGGATCTCGGAGTCCTAGTAGACAATCACTTCAATATGAGCCAGCAGTGTGCTGCAGGTGCCAAAAAAGCCAACACACTGCTAGGCTGCATTAACAGAGGGATAGAATCAAGATCAAGTGAAGTACTAATACCACTTTACAATGCTTTGGTAAGGCCACACCTGGAATACTGCATCCAGTTTTGGTCACCACGATGTAAAAAAGATGTTGAGACTCTAGAAAGGGTACAGAGAAGAGCAACAAAGATGATTAGGGGGTGGAGGTCAAAACATATAGGGAACGGTTGCTGGAATTGGGTATGTGTAGTTTAACGAAGAGAAGAGTGAGGGGTGACATGATAGCAGTGTTCCAATATCTCAGGGGCTACCACAAAGAAGAGGGAGTCAAGCAATTCTCCAAAGCACCTGAAAGCAGGACAAGAAGCAACGGATGGAAACTAGTCAAGGAGAGAAGCAACCTAGAACTAAGGAGAAACTTCCTGACAGTTAGAACAATTAACCAGTGGAACAACCTGCCTCCAGAGGTGGTGAATGGTCCAACAGTGGAGGTTTTTAAGAAGAGACTGGACAGCCATTTGCCTGAAATGGTATAAGGTTTCCTGCCTGAGCAGGGGGTTGGACTAGATGACCTCCAAGGTCCCTTCCAACTTATTATTATTATTATTAGTTTAGTTTAGTTTATTAATATTTCTATACCGCCCTTCTCCCGAAGGACTCAGGGCGGTGAACAGGGCAAGAATAAAATGCAAAGTTACAAATATTAAAAGAAGATTAAATAGTTGCCCATTAAAACAATTAATACAATACATTTATAAAAACCCCAAAAATACAGCAATAAAAACCCCACCAATCCCCCATCAGGCCAGGCTGGCTTGTTCGAATAAAAATGTTTTTAGATCGCGGCGAAAGGAGCGAAGATCGGGCGCCATCCGGAGCTCTACCGGTAACTGATTCCATAGTTCCGGAGCGCCCACAGAGAAGGATCTCCCCCTGGGGGCCACCAATCGACATTCTCTGATCGGTGGCACCCTGAGGAGTCCCTCTCTGTGGGAACGCACAGGGTGCAGGGAAGTTGATGCCGGCAGCAGGTTTTCCCTGAGGTACTCCGGACCCCTGCCATTATTATTATTATTATTATTATTATTATTATTATTATTATTATTATTATTATTATAAAAGGTGGAATGGAATCATTAAAGAAAGGATGCAAATGGAGGGACAAAATGAAATGTGAATGACAAAAAACAAAATATTTTTAAAATTATATTAAATAATTAAATTGAATTGTTGAATTGTCCCATGGCAAGTTGGGCCGAGGCAAATTGGACACAGCAAGTTGGTTACGGCAAGTTGTCCCATTCCACTTAGTAGTGTATTCTTACTACCCCCAATAGATCACATTTATTCAGAAAATTAGACAGGTTTTCCAAAATTCATCCCTAGGTTTTGTATTATGATCATTCACAGCAGCATAAGTAACGGTAAACAATCTATTCCTATTTTACGGTATGTAGTGATGATGAAAAAGTGGGAATGAATGAGGTATTCAGGTAGGATGAGCGTTCTGCCTGTAGGAGAGGGGAAAGCCTAAGTTAGCAGTGTCAAAGATGGCTTCTGGGAAGAAAATAGAATGGAATAAAAGGATAGACAGGAAAGAAACAAGAGTAAAAATAGAACAACTACACAAAGAAAAAGTACAGATAGTCCTCAGTCTACAGCTGTTTGTTTGACAATGGTTCAAAGTTACCATGGCTTTGGAAAAATGTGACTTATGTCCTGTTCTTGAAGTTATGACTGCCAGCCCATCCCCACAGTCATGTGATCACCAATGGCAACTGGCTTGCATTTATGACAGTTGTGGCATCTTACAGTCACATCTTTATAATTCTTGATCTTCCCAGCCAACCTGAAAGAAGCAAAGCCAACTGGGGAAGACTGGTTCAGCTGTGTGATTCACTTAACACCTGCATGATTCACTTAATGACCGCAATAGAAATGTACTGGGTAGGTGTAGATGTTCTCCAAAGTAGCTTCCAAACTTTGATTTTCCTAGAGATGAAGTTGTGCTGATAGTATCTTTTTTTTTGTTCTGATAGTGAAGACCCGGATTTTTCACTCTACGTTTGAGACTTAACATTTAGACTCTGATCTTGATTTTTGTTTATTAAAAGTCTCTTATTTCCCCTGCTTTAAATTCATGTCTTTTACTTGGTTTTATTTTACCTGGTTCTTAAAATACTGTAATTTGCCATGAGATCTTCTGTATGTTGGGAGGCTTATAAATAGTATATATAAATAGAACGCTTAATTGTACCTAGAGCTGAAGTCAAATGGCCTTCTGAAATTCTCCACCAAATTTGTGGGCAAAGAAATTAGGTGGATGATTTCCCTGACATTCCTCAGGGAGAAAATGACATTTTCCAGCCATTTCTCAAGAGTTTGCAATGATAATAGCCCTGCTCCCAAAAAAGCCTCATAGGAGATGCTTCCAGATGATGCCTTTTAAAGGACAACTGATGTGCAAGATGCCAGAGATGCAACAGAGCCTGGAGAGATGATTGCCCCGAAGGGTGGGAACCTTTGCCAACTTGTAACACAATAAGAACATCATAGCCCATCCATGAAAATTTATACAAAAATCATTTCCCTTTTCTAAAGCATATTTTTAATCAAACTGAAAGCAGGTAGTCCTCAACTGACAACATTTCATTTAGGGACCGTTCGAAGTTACATGACTGAAAAATGTGACTTATGACCATTTCAGCATCCCCACCAAAATTTGGATGCTTGGCAACTGGTTCATATTTATGACAACTGCAGTGTCCCAGGGTCATGTGATCACCTTTTGCAACCTTCTGTCAAGCAAAGTCAATGTGGAAGCCAGATTCACTTAACAACTATCTCACATAGCAACAAAAAATTTGGGCTCAGTTGTGGTCGTACGTTGAGGACTACCCTTAATACAGACTTTCTCTGCCTGTCACTAGTTGTACTTCTCATTAGATTCAATTCAAAGAAATAGTTTGAGTGAGAGGGAAAAATTACTTATCCTTTATCCTTCATCCCAATTATTCCACCATGTCATTTCCTTTCACCCTCATTTTGAGCTTTCATTTTAATTGAAAAGTTGGTATCACTTCCTTAGCTTTTCCATATTTATGAAGCAAGTGGGATTATTATTTTTGTACCTGTTATTAGCTTTGTTTCAAATGAGACTAAAGTTAGAATCACAATGCCTCTAGTCTGGGAAAAAAAGTTCTATCCTTTTACATATTTAGCCCAGCATATTTTAATAAAAGTGATAAAAATTTCAGGTTATGTGAAAGATTGCCTCTGGTTACAATCTTTATGTTCTATAAAGAAAGGACTTCAGAAGTTAAAATGTATGTTCAAGCAAATATGTCTTACTGTCTAGTTTACTTTTAACCGTTATGAACTTTTAACCGCTGCTGAACTTCGCCAGCTGGTATTGGACCCGTTTGATATTAAACCTTTCTTGCTTTGGAGAAGGACTTTTTGCAGCCGGAACATCTGTTATTTTGTTATCTTGCAGGCTTTTTATGCCTTGGAAATTGCTGCTCAAACTCCTCTTTTCTCCCATGAACCCCACAGGACTCAGAAGGTCCCGGAGTTGAGAGAGTGGCTCAGTTATACCATCTGCTATTCCCCTAGAGGTGAGAGATCTAGGGTTGTATGCTTTATCCGGGGTTTGTATCCTGTTCTGCTTCCGGATAGGTCTGGGCCCACTGTGAGAGGGCGGTGGCCGACCTGCTCTGGAGGTCACCCAGGAGGTTGCCCAGCTCAAGTGGCAGAGGAGCTGGTAGACTGGATATTGCTGACCTTCCCATTTTAGATCCTCCTGATTGACTATGGGACTACCTTGCTGGACTCATTTACACAATGGCTTGCCTATTTTACTTGAGCATTGACTTATTTGCTCTCAGGGGTGCCCCCCCTTCCTGGGTGCGACCCGCCTCTGTTTTTACCTCTCCTCTTGATGACGGGCCCAATTATTGGGACCCTGAGAGATGGCTGGGCAGGGACAGGAACCTCTGTCATAAATTCAACAAGAGGCCCCTGGTTTGTTTTTTATCAAAATATTTTGTAGAGTTAGGGAGGGGGGAGGGATTGCAGGTTTGGTTGGAGATTGGGGGGTATCCACCAACCGCTATTCAAGCCAGGCCTGGGATAGATCACGGTGGGACGGGGTAGGGGTTGGTTGCCTCCGGGGCCCCGGAGCGGGGTGTGGGATTATCTATTCCCACGACATTAGGGAACTGCAGCAGGCGTCCGAACAGAGGGTCGCATCAACACCCAGGAGTGCGTCCCCACTGTCTTGAAGCAGTGATGTGCTCTGACCCTCTGGTTTCGTCCCATGGTTCCGGGAACGAGGATGAGCAGCCACCTGAGCTCAGGCTGGTGTATTTTAATGCCAGGTCCGTAGTCAATAAGGCTCCTCTCATCCGTGATCTGGTTGATGAGGAGTGTGTGGACCTGGCTTGCATTACGGAGACCTGGTTGGGCCCAGAGGGTGGTGTCCCTCTGGTTGATCTCTGCCCACCAGGTTTCTGGGTGCTTCAACGGCCTCGGGCTCAGGGTAGGGGCGGAGGTGTGGCAGTAGTTGTGAGGGAGACCTTATGTCCGTGGGAGGCCACCATTGTCCAAATATCCGGGTGTGAGTCTCTCCTCCTGAGATGTGGCCCTAGGGCTCAGTTGGGCTTGCTGCTGGTGTACCTTTTGCCTAGTCACGTGGCAGCAGCCCTGCCTGAGCTTCACGACATCCTCTCGGGTTTGGTGATTGAGTTCCCCAAATTTATGATCTTCGGTGACTTCAATCTACCATCCCTGGGGGGATCATCTGAGTTAGCTGGGGAATTCATGGCTTCCATGACGGCCATGGACCTGATGCAAGTAATTCAGGGCCCGACTCATGGGGGGGTCACACACTCGATTTGGTTTTCCTATCTGGACGGTGGTTAGATGATCTGGGGGGTTCCCCAATTGTTATGCCCCTGTCATGGACCGATCATCATCTCCTGCAGCTGGTCTTCCGCTTTGCCACTCCCCGCCATGGGGTCGTTGAATCAACAAGATGGTTCCGCCCTAGGCGCTTAATGGACCCTGAGCGGTTCCAGGCGGCGCTTGGGTCCCCACCTGCTGCCCTCGCTCACAGCTCAGCCGAGGCCCTAGTGGAAGCCTGGAAGAAGGCAGCCACGGAGGCACTCGACCGAGTTGTACCCATGCGGCCCCTGACCCAGTGCAGATCCCAGTGGGCTCCATGGTTCTCTGCGGAGCTCCGGGAGATATAAGCATCGGAGACGGGGCCTAGAGAACTGTTGGAGATCCAGCCAGTCTGAATCCAACCGATTGCGACTAAGATCCTCTATGAGGTCTTATCTCGCGGCGATGAGGACGGCAAGGTCTAATTACTTTGCTACCCTCATCACATCCACAGATAATCGCCCGGCCACCCTGTTTAGGGTGACCCGCTCCCTCCTTAATCAGGAGGTGAGGGTTGAGCCCTTGCAGGGTCATGCCGGGGAGTTTAGCCAACATCTGTTGGACAAAATTGCTCAGATCCGGACCGGTTTGGACTCCGACTGGGCAGAGTCTGACGGTGAGGACATGGGCGGTCTTGGTGATATTATCTGGGAGGAGTTCGATCCTGTGACTCTGGAAGATGTGGACAGGATCATGGGGAAGCTGAGTTCCACCACGTGTTTGTTGGACCCATGCCCCTCCTGGCTGGTCTATGCGGCTCGCGAGGGGACACGAGGCTGGCTTCAGGCAGTGATAACTGCTTCTTTGAGTGAGGGTATTTTTCGCACCGCCTTGAAGGAGGTGGTGGTGAGACCCCTCCTCAAGAAGCCTGCCCTGGACCCAGCTGTTTTAAACAACTATCGTTTGGTCTCCAACCTTCGCTTTCTTGCGAAGGTTGTTGAGAGCATGGTGGCGCATCAGCTCCCTTTGTTCCTGGAGGAAGCTGATTATCTGGACCCATACCAATTGGGCTTCAGGCCCGGGTACAGCATGGAGACGGCATTGGTCGCTCTGGTGAATGATCTCTGGAGGGCTCGTGACAGGGGTTGTTCCTCAGTCCTAGTCCTGTTAGACCTCTCAGCGGCTTTTGATACCATCGACCATGGTATCTTACTGCAGCGTCTCAGGGGGTTGGGAGTGGGAGGCACTGTCTTGCAGTGGTTCTCCTCCTACCTCCTGGGACGTTCGCAATTGGTGTTGGCAGGAGGGCAGAGGTCGGCCTTGAGGCCTCTCATTTGTGGATTTCCTCAGGGGTCGGTCCTCTTGCCTCTCCTGTTCAACATCTATATGAAGCCACTGGGAGAGATCATTCGTGGTTTTGGGGTTGGGTATCATCAATATGCTAATAATACCCAGCTCTTCATCTCCACCCCAAACCACCCCAGTGATGCCCTCTATGTGATGTCACATTGCCTGGAGGCAGTTAGGGTCTGGATGGGGAGGAACAGGCTTTGGCTCAATCCCGACAAGACTGAGTGGTTGTGCGTGTCGGCATCTCGGGAAATTCAGATTATTCCACCTCTAACTATGGGGGGTGAGCTATTACCCCCCGTAGATAGGGCCCGCAACTTGGGTGTCCTCCTAGATTCACAGCTCTCCTTGGAAGATCATATTGGAGCTGTGACTAGGGGGCCTTTGCCCAGGTTCACCTGGTGCGCCAGTTGCGGCCCTATCTGGACCGGGATGCCTTGCGTACAGTCACTCATGCACTTGTGACATCTCATTTAGACTACTGCAATGCTCTCTACATGGGGCTGCCCTTGAGGACCACTTGGAGGCTTCAGCTGGTGCAGAATGCACCCACGCGAGTGGTGTTGGGGGTCCCCGATACTCCCATGAAACACCTCTACTCCGCGAGCTGCATTGGCTTCCAGTTGCCCTCTGGGTGAGATTCAAGGTGCTGGTGATGACCTATAAAGCCCTAAATAAGTGGGCTAATGCCTCCTTAAGTAACACCAGCTGCCTGCAATTAGTGCAGGTTCGAGTCCCACCAGGCTCAAGGTTGACTCAGCCTTCCATCCTTCCGAGGTAGGTAAAATGAGGACCCAGATTGTTGGGAGCAATAAGCTGACTTTGTAATAATGCCGCTTGGGGGTGTGTGTGAAAGCCCTAATAAGCAGGCATATACATAGAATGAAGGCTACTGCTAAGCTTGTAAGCCGCCCTGAGTCTTCGGAGAAGGGCGGGATATAAATGGAATTAAAATAAATAATAATAAAAAAAATAAATGGCATGGGTCCGGTTTACTTACAGGAGCACCTGCTGCCGGCATCAACTTCCCTTTGTCCAGTGCGCTCCCACAGAGAGGGCCTCCTCAGGGTGCCATCGGTCAGAGAGTGTCGACTGACGACCCCCAGGGGGAGGGCGTTCTCTGTGGGTGCGCCAGACCTTTGGAACCGTTTACCGGTTGAGCTCCGGATGGCTCCTGACCTTCGCTCCTTCTGCCGTGATCTAAAAACTTATTTATTTGAATCAGCTGGCCTGGTCTGATGGGTTTGGGAATTTTAATATTAATATTAATTAATTTTACTGTAATTGGGCTTAATATTTAATTCTATCTTAACTTTTGTATTTTGTATTTTTATTGTATTTATTGCCCTGTACACCATCCTGAGCCCTTCAGGAGAAGGGCGGTATAGAAATTAAAATATTATTATTATTATTATTAGATCAGTTTTTCTCTCTATGTCTCTAAATCCTGCTTCTCATATGTTCTTGTTGTATACATTTTTTTAAAGTGTCCTTCAAGGTTGTTACCTCCATAAAACTTCTGGAATTCATTCTCCAATAGGTGTGTGGGTTAAAATCTAATCTAAAGAGAATCTTTCTTACTGTCAATATAGTACATTAATAATAAAGCTAAAGAAATTCTGTCATTCTGATAATTAGTTTGGCAAAATTTATTAGAAGTGTCACTAGATGTTCATTTCACAGGTTTCATCCCCAGAAGAGGCAATATTGCCAGTGCTAATAATTGAAATTTACTGAAATGCAAGGTAAAGTAATGATGCAGAAAACTTAGTTACTCTTAGCAAGCAAGAAAGCCAGGTAGACAATTTGATGGGTGATATCCATGATATTTGGGAGTCAGCATTGAAGTAATCACTCTCAGGGGTAGATATGATTGGAGACTGTAAATTGGTCATTGCCAGGGAAAGCAATCAGGCTGATGACTTGTTTTCTTGCAGCTTGGCTAAGGAAATAGGATGAGGCAAGACAAGAAACAATGGATGGAAACTAATCAAGAAAAGAGGCAACCTGGAATTAAGGAGAAGCTTCTTAATAGTGAGAACAATTAACCAATGGAACAACTTGCCTCCAGAAGTTGTGGGTGCTTCATAACTGGAGGTTTTTAAGAAGAGACTGGACAACCAGTTGCCTCAAATTGTATAGGGTCTCTTGCTTGAGCAGGCAGTTGAACTAGAAGACCCCCAAGGTCCCTTCCAGGTCTATTCTGATTGATTGAAAAATGAAGGTGATAAAGGGCTTTGCATCTCCAACCTGAATATTCTGCTCTTCAATGCCATGTCAGTTGTTTGTAAAATAATTATTACCCACTTCTTTGGTAGCCTTAAGGAACAGATTATTAGGCTTCTGTGACAAGCATCAATCTCTCCAAGTTTATATCTGGACCCTAAAGGCAACAGGGTATTCATTAGATTTGCTTTTCTGTCTAAATGCAGTTGGTGATCTGAAGGTGGAGAACCTTCAGTTTGATAATTGTAGACAGATTGTGTGCTGATCAGTGTTTGCAGTGATGGAGGACCAGTTAAAAGAATCCCATCTAGGTGCCTGCTGAATGTATTTATGAAATTTTCCATATCATTTGACAGGGATACTGTCAATGCCTTTGCTAATCTGTAGAACAAGGATTTTCAAATTTCCAGCGCAAAAAATCTTTTTTTAAAAATTTCTTAAACTCCTTATCAAGAAACAAAGCTCTGGTAATTAAAAAAAATCATAGTGTGTGAATAATTTTCCCTCCTAGTTTTTTCATAGAACCCCATAAAGCTCTCACCAAACCCATTTTTTTAAAAAAAACCTGCTATAGAATTTGAAAAAAGCTTGATGGTTGATGCCATTGTACCCACATTAATTCTTTCTTCTTGAAATGCCAAATAAGCTCCTTAAGGATGGCTATTGAGTATGGAGTAAGGCCAACTTTAAGGGGCCTTTGAATTCTTGCTCTACTGCTTTAGAAGCAGACATGTTTGTGGTTCTGCTTCATCCCATCAAATTGCATGCAAGAAGGGTGCCAAGGGACCACTATTTGACAACTAGGCTTGTTGACTTATAGTATCCCATAATGGTGCTCCATATCAAGGTGAAACCAATTAGGAAGGTCTGCTGGAATTTGGAGAGGGAGGTCACACAATTCTAAAAAGCAGTTGGTTTACTTCACAGAATAACACTGCCTTCAGTTGCATTGGAGAATAGTTGATCCCCTCTTCTTTGTGAAAGCCCTTTAGATATTGGAACACTGCTATCATGTCACCCCTAGTCTTTCTTTTCATTCTTTTCACTAAACTGGAGAAACTCAATTCCTGCAAACATTCTTTGTATCTTTTAGCTACTGGTCCCTTAATCATCTTTGTTGCTCTTCTCTGCACTCTTTCTAGAGTCTCTCTCTCTCTCTCTCTCTCTCTCTCTCTCTCTCTCTCTCTCTCTCTCTCTCTCTCTCTCTCTCTCTCTCTCTCTCTATATATATATATATATATATATATATATATATATATATATATAACTGGATGCAATATTCCAATTGTGGTCTTAACAAGGCATTATAAAGTGGTACTAACACTTCACATGATCTTGACTATATAGTTTATATAGTATAAAGTTATATAGTATAAAGTTTAATCATGGCTCAGTTGAAAGGGAATAAGCTGATATTCTTCCAAATATAACATGCTATTTGGTAAATATAAAGTGTGATGCAGAGGGTGAGATTCACCCAGCTTTGAATGGGATTCCACGTTCTCCAGGAGGCGAGTGTATCCTAATTTTCCAGTTATCACTGAATTCTCAGATGATGGTTGTGGGGGAAAATAGTTTTGCAACATAATATCTACTCTGCATCCCTTTCAGATTGGGCAATGATTATGCCTTGGATACATCATGCCTTTTGTCTTGTTGATTACAATGCACTCTGCATGGAGCTACTCTAAAAAAGTGTCTATAATTTGCCATTAAGAGATTTGCCACTAATTGCAGCAGCATACAGTCAACATATAGTGTCAGCAATAAAAGAACTGCCATGTTTGTTATTATTTACTAGGCTGTAAGATGTTATGCTGATATTATCTTTTAAAGACCTAAACAGTTTAGGCAGCCTTTCCTGTTAAGTTGTGCACAAGATGCCTTTTATCCAATTTTCCTTATCCAAGCCTGTCTTTTTGGCATATGGGAAGATGCCTTCTTTAACATGCCTAGGCAGAAAAGCATGCCCTCTTGAGAGCTGTGTTTATCTTCCACATGCTCAGTGTTTAGAAAAATCTATAAAACTACATCTTTTTTTGTTAGGTGTCATTAGATCAACATTTTTCAAAATGGAGAGCCATGATCTCTAGAGTGTTACTTGAGAATCAAGTACAGGGTTAGGAGACAGAATGCCTTCTATGCCACTGCTCTGGGAAAAAACCTTTATAACGTTCTTGATTATTTAAACAATTTATAAAGCTGTTCTCACATCAGTGACTATGGGTGGCATATAAACATTAAAAACCCCATAATGCTATGCAACCCACGATGACCTGGATAAAATAAAACAACCCCAACACAAAAATCTTTACCATCAACAGAGTTAATCTAATCTCCACATGCAAGGGGAACAGCCAGATCTTCAGAGTCTTATAAAAGTCAAACATAGGTTCGAGAAACAGTTGTGCTGAATATAAAGCAACACAAATGTTTCCAGAGTCCTATAGAAGGGCTGACTCAGTCTTCCCTTTTCTCATTGCATCTGATTTTCAAAAGAAAGTCTAATCATACTTCAGACGCCCCGGGCTTCTGTGCAAAGCTCTGACCAATTGACCTGATATTCTCTCTGCAGATGTACTTTGCTATAAAAAGGAAGGCTAGATTGGTATTATCTGTGCACTATCTATTTTACACGGCCTACAGTCCATAGATAACCCAAGGCTTTTCCCGACTTCTCATTCTGTTTTCAGATTTTTAAGTGTATAAACAGCTTTTCAAATACAAGATGCCTTCAGAGAAAGAATTTTCATTTTTTTTAAGACAGCCCCCCCCGCCCCCGAGCATTCAGTTATTCAGGACTCCATCTTGTGAAATCTTCCTCTTGTGTGTAATATAATATTTTTGCAATGGAAGTATTTCTATCAGTCCTGAATTGAAGGGAGAGTAATGTACATCTTTGTAACTAGCTGGGTTTTGGATGACTTGGGATAATTAATGTCAAAAAGAAAACCCAAGAAATATCAGGCAGTTAACTACCTGTTTAAAAATACAATATATGGATGAGCCTTTATAACCTTCAGTGATAGCCATGATATATATTATTTTTTTTGTGTTTGCCCTTGTATATAGAATGCTCATACAGAGAAGATACAGGTAGCCTTTAACTTACGATCATTTGCTTAGCAAGCATTCAGAGTTACAACAGCACTGAAAAAAGTGACTTATGACTAGTCCTCACACTTAACAATCGCTAAACCATCCCCAGAAGTGATGTGATTCACAATTTGGGCACTTAGCAAATGGCATGTAGACTTAATTAGGATGGTTGGAGGATTGTCATTTGCAACTTTCCCAGCTGGCTTCCAACCAGCAAGGTCAATGAGAAAGCAAATTGTGATCATATGATGTCCCACTTAGTGACCGAGGAAAAAGATTGTAAAATAAGATGAGATCAGATGATGCCTCACTTAATGACCACATTATTTAATGATGAATTTGCTGTTCCGAATTGTGGGTGAAAATTGAGGACTATCAGGTAAATGAGGGCAGATATGATATTGTTGTCATTATGGAAACATGATGGGACAAAATCCACAAATGGAACACACAGCTAGAGGGATTTAAACTATTTAAAAGAAACAGACTAAACAAAAGAGGAGGTGGAGTTGCTCTCTATATAAGAAATAACTTTATCTCTACAGCAGGGGTGTCAAACTCAATTTCATTGAGGGCCGCACCAGCATTGCGGTTGCCCTCAAGGGGCCGGGGGGGCGTGGCCTGGGGGGTGTGGCCTACTGGGTGGGCGTGGCTAGAGTGCGTATGGCCTAAGTACATAAAGAAACATTCCTGGTGAAAATATTTATTTTGGGGTAGGATTCGATAAGAAATAATAATTCTTTTCAATGGAAAGGTGTGGTATTTAATTTGTCATCGGTATGACTGCACCCTCTTTCTTAAGAAGATGAATCACAGTTTGGAGTGGTTGCTAAATCTTGAAAACAGTATCTATTTCTATGAAAGTATTTCTGCCAATGCGAAATGATATACATTTTTATCTACACCTACAAATGATTGTCTGTGTTCTGCTAGAAACCAGATAGATGAAGGACCTACAATGTACAGGGGATGGCCTCAGATCACTCATAAATTGCAACAGGAGAGGGAAAAAGCAGATATTTGTTGCACAACATTTTGACACGTAAACTTCCCTTCAAATCAAATTGGATACTTAGTGACTAAATGGACGTGTCCAAGTAGTTTTCTTGTCAACAGTACAGATGTATTTTGCTACTGTTTGTTTCCAGATTTTTTTTCTTCCTCTTCTCAGAATAACAGAATAACAAAGTTGGAAGGGACCTTGGAGGTCATCTAGTCCAACCCCCTGCTCATGCAGGAAACCCTATGCCATTTCAGACAAATGGCTGTCCAGTCTCTTCTTCAAAATTTCCAGTGTTGGAGCATTCACTGCTTCTGGAGGCAAACCATTCCATTGATTAATTGCTCTCACTGTCAAGAAATTTCTCCTTAATTTTAGGTTGCCTCTCTCCTTGATTAGTTTCCATCCATTGTTTCTTGTCCTGCTTTCAGGTGCTTTGGAGGATAGACCCCCTCTTCTTTGTGGCAGCCCCTTAGATATTGGAACATTGCTATCATATCACCCTAACCCTAACCCTAACCCAATCCCTACAACCATTCTTCATATGTTTGAGCCCCCAGTCCCCTAATCATCTTTGTTGCTCTTCTTTGCACTCTGTCTAGAGGCTCAATCTACAGCCTGCAACTTCCTAGCAACATCCCAGTCAAGGACTAATTTGCACAACCATTCTTATCTTCAGCACCAGGCTAGAAAGAACCAGGCTAGAAACTAGGAGACTGTGAGTTTGGAAACCAGCCCCCAAGATCAGAAAATGAACCTTAATCCTTAGACTTAAACCTAATTGGGTGACCATGGGCTAGACATTCCCTCTTAGCTCTAGGAAGGAGGACATGGCAAACCACCTCTCAAATTTTACCAAGAAAGCTGCAGGGACTTCTACAGGTCACCTGGAGTCAATTGTGATAGGAAGGAAGGAAGGAAGGAAGGAAGGAAGGAAGGAAGGAAGGAAGGAAGGAAGGAAGGAAGGAAGGAAGGAAGGGTGGGTCAGAATAATTTGTCCACGTATTTTTTTTCTATTTTTCTATTTGGTTTGAAATCAAATCTGATTTTAAATTAAATAAGTATTATTTAAGTATAAACTTTATTTATTGGAAGATATGATTTACGTAATTAAATATTCATCTTCTGTTTTTATTATCCATTACAACTGGATAAACACCACCTATGATATTGAAAACCTAGCATTATTTTAATTATCTATTGAATTCCACCCATTCATCATTAATTATTCATCTCAAACTTGCCTTGTTATATAAAACACAAAGTCACATAATATTTATATGAGGCAAGGAACTAATATCTAAAATATTTATATTAATTACACTAATAATTGAAAAAAATAAAGATCTGCATTTCTTTTGTAAGGCTATTAAAAGTGATCATTCCCTTACATGAGCAATTTTAAATTGAACTGTCTTCTGAATATTAAGACTGAAATTATTTATGGATTGTAGCTGATAAAAAAATAAGGGAAAGGGAGAAATAATTGGGGGATTATTGCCAATGAGGAAACAGGGAAAAAAAATTCTGGCATATATTTAACTAATTTGATATATTCATATTCATAGATAGACTCAGTTTTGTAGTCAGTATCTGTAACTAAACACCTTTTGAAAAAGAGAAAAAAAATCTTAACTGAAAGGTCTCATCGGTTATTCTGTGAAATATTAATGTACTGTGTTAATTTTTTTTCTGTTTTCATTTGACCTTCATTATAGACCCAAGCCAGAAGTGACCAACAAAGTGGCTTTTCAAATGTAAAATATTATTATCTGTACCTCCCAATGAAGCAAAACTTTTCTCATAGCTTTATAAATGTATTTATAAAGTTATATATTTATAAAGGAGAGATCCAACCTAGAAGTAAGGAGAAATTTTCTGACAATAATCAGTGGAATAGCTTGCCTCCTGGGAGTGATGGTGCTCTGTCACTGGAGATGTTGAGTCAAAGACTGGACAACCATTTGACCAGGATGGTATAAGGTCTTCTGCCTCAAGGGGGGGTTTGGAATAGAAGGCCTCGGAGGTCCCTTCCAGCCCCATGATTCTATGTCCTATGTACTTCATTTCCTGGAAGAGCAAAGTGTTTTGACATGGTAACTTTTGAAGATGGGATATGCATACCCATCCAACCTAGTCATTCTTCTCTTCATTAAATAAACATATTTCTTAAGTAGAACACCATTTCATTAAAGTATAAAGAGATGTGTAGCTAGATCACTTTTAGCAAACCTCATGGCAATTAATGATTCAACGTGGTCAAAAGGGTAATTTAGTACTAGAATAAAGATGTTTAATGAATGCAGCCACATTTTTTCCCTGTCTTAAAAAAAGGCCGGTCTTAGTTTTCTGCTTCAGGTTTCAGTGGCACATATAAATTTTTTTTCAGGAGATGGTCAGTTGTTCTTTGAGGCTGAAGGATTAAGAATGAAACAAAGAAATATAACCAAAACAAAGCCTTATTTTCCAAGTTTGTTTTGAAATAGGAACATGGAAAGGAGTCATCCAAAATCAATCCAAGCTTCAAAGAGCCAGAGCAAGGTTTACAGCCAATTCAAGAGTCAGAGCTTCACAAAACATGCTCAGTACCAGCTGTTTCCAATAAAGGCAGCACAGTCAGAACTATTTGTTATATATTTCTAATATATAATTAAAAGATTTGCTTCTTTGTTTGATGAAGAGCCTAATAGAAGGTTGCTGTTCTGTTCTCCTCTCCCCTTGTCTGGTATGTGGGCTGGGTTAGTCTTATGTTATCCTCCTCTGACTTCTCTCATTGCTCAAATGGTGCCCGTGTTTGATCAGCTTCATGGGATTTCTGACTTTGTCCCCCTAAGACTGACACTCCATAGCTGGACAGCTTCTTCAGCAACAGATTCCAACTCAGAGTCCTGAGCCTGGCCATTAAACTTACAATGAAAACATCTGGGATGCCAAATTGCCTAGAGAGTTTCACAATTCATCCTCAGAGGAGATGGTGCAGATGGTGTTTTAAGGTCCCTAATATGCTATCCTTTTTATACACCTTTATACACCTCAAAGGAAGCTTCCAGTGAAACCCACTGAAGCTGCTTTGAGACTAAGAAAAGGTATAGAGGATATAAGTGTTGTGGTTCAGATAATAGGCAAATATGCTAAGCCATTGAATTTGTAAATATGTAACTTTCAGATTTTTTTTAATAATCAGGAAATATGCATGTATTCTTAAGCATATAAAGGAAAAAGAGGACAAGTTTAAATCTAAATTCATAACCCATGCCTCCTCAGAGATATGCTGAATGCACAAGTGGTCAGATTCAGCTGACTCGCAACAGTTCGGCAGAACCGGTAGCTAATTTTTTGTTTCCCAGACTCAGAATGGACTTCTGGAAGTGGCATCCACACAAAGAACAGGTTGTTCACATATTTGAATCCCACCACTGTGAATGCATATACTGTATCCCTGTAACCAAACCTTTGTGAGCATTATGGTCATTCTCAGCATCCCATAATGAATTGGTGAGATGCAAAAGGTTATCCTGGCAGCACAATCCATTTCCTTTTAATGCAAACTTTAAAACAACTGCCTCTCTCTCGCCTTTTGAAATCATTGCCAGTGTACATTGCAATGCGATCTGTGGACTAGTATTACAATTTAGAGGGTTTCACTCTTTAAATTGAAAGGAATGGGCAAATCTGTTCAATCCTTGCTATTGTGAATGATGACCCAAATAAACCTTTGTAACTCACAACCTTTCTAGCAGAGTAAATTTTACCTGGAGAATTGAACAGAAACAGTCTTGAAATGTGTTCCTGAGACTCTTTAGTTCTCTATGTGCTGGTATGAAAAAAAGTTATATTGGGTGTTGGAGTACAATTCACTTGAGTGTTCTTTCCTAATTCTTTCTTTTTGGGAGAACATATTATTGTTGTTGTTGTTATTATTATTATTATTATTATTATTATTATTATTATTATTATTGTTATTATTATTATAGATTATTTTAAACACTTTCCCAGTTTCCCCTTTTAAAATATACCTTGGGGGAAATAACTTGATTTAATGACAAATCACATTCTCAGCATATTACTGGAGCATTAATATCCCTTTCTCTCTCCTAATTGGTTACTTCTGCATAATTATTATTTTTATTTCCAAATTCCCATGTTCATCTTTAAATTAAAATATAAGCCCTGAGCCAGTTTGTGGCTGAAATGAAGCATGAAGGATAAAAATAAATGGTAGGCTAGTGTACCATTAGTGTACTATTTCAATGGTAATAAATGTTGAAATTTAAGTCTAAATTATGCATTCTAGAACAAAAAGCCACAAACTCTTTTCTAGGACAAGCCGTACCTTAGTGTGTTTCTGTGTGTGTGTGTGGGGGGGGGGTGTTGCAAACTCAACACACACACCAGAAATAAAAGTCTATTCAGCTTCTAGTGATGATCAGTGACCTCATAATGCCACTGGAATGGCAAGACCAAAATGAGCCTTGCAGAAGATTTAAGGTCCCATTTTGCCCTTATGCCTCTATCCAAAGGAGAAGAATCACCTTGAATTTTAAAAGGTTTAGAGTTATTTCCCCTAAATCAGGGGTAGGCAACCTCGGCTCTTTTATGACTCATGGACTTCAACTCCCAGAATTCCTGAGCCAGCCTGGCTCAGGAATTCTGGGAGTTGAAGTCCATGAGTCATAAAAGAGCCGAGGTTGCCTACCCCTGCCCTAAATGGTACTATATGGTTCAAAGAACTCAAATGTGTGTGTATCTTAACCCCACACCTTCAAATGGCGCTTCTCACTCTGGATCTATGGAGATTCTCAATCATCCTGATCACAATTGTTCCAAACATACTTTTTCTAAAAGGCGATTGGACTTTGTTGGGGTTTTCTTTGTTTGAAAATATTTTATTTCTCATCCAAGAAGCTTCTTCAATTCTGTCTAGAATGTGAAATTTACTGTCATCAAAAGAGTGACCTTTGTCTTTGAGATGCAAATGGACTACTGAATCCTCATGTGATCTCCTGTGTTGTGCCATGCATTTGTGAAGTGCTTGTTTTGTTTCCGAATGAACAGGTCTGCCATGCTTTGCTGCATTGCACTGCATACATCACATTGCTCTGCTTGTGTCTTGGTGTTTTGTCTTTAGGATGAAAAAGCATCTGTCTTCATGTATTCCTGGGTTTAAAGCATATAGGTACGGTATGTTGTGTTGGTTGACAACCCTCCTGAGCTTTTCAGATATTCCCGCAATGTATGGAATGATAACATTGCTCCGTTTGTTGTTCTCTTCTTTGTCTGTTATGAAGGAGCTCCTACTGGATCTTTTTTGTGGATTTGATGAACGCCCAGTTTTAGGCTAGCCACAAGTTCTGAAGACTTCTTGATGTGTTTTTGTTCTTTCTCTTTGCAAACAAAACAACCCCCCCCCCAAGAAAGTCCAGTTGCCTTTTGGTAAAAGCATCTTTGCTGTATGGTTGCTTTGAAAGGATGAAAGAGGTTGAGGGACCCATGGTGTTACAATCCATGGGTAAGAGAAATACATTTACCATGTGTAAAGCAATTTAGGGTTTGGGGATTTGTTGAAAGGAAGAACTGTGCATTCCGTGTAGATTACTTTGTTTTTTTCTAAGCTATCTTGCTGTTCTTGGGTGTAATGGAAGACAATGGCATGTTCCCAGCAGTCTCTATCCAAAACAAAAGAAAAAAGAGGCACCCTTCTTATAGTCTGTCTCCAGGAGGCAAATGTCATCTCCTTTGTTACTACTAAAGACATGACTGTAGCTGAAACATCCTCATTCCTACTCCACATTTTTAATGACAGCACAAATCAGTGTGAGAAAGCTCACAGCAAGGTGTACCTTGCCATGTTCTTTCTAGGCTAGAAAACAGGACTAGAACACACTTAATTCCATTAGCAAACTACAAAGGTAAGTGAATAAGTCTAATTAAGATCTAATCCAGAGCTGCACGGTTTGTGGCTGACTACACTCAATACAGCCCAGTCCTTTCTTAAAAAGTGAGGTTACTGTTTTATTCCATTTGGAGGAGCTACAGATGCTGTTCATTGACAAGTCTCTACTCAGAACATAAAGGAGAGAAAATACTTCTCCATGTTTGATCACTTTTTAAAATGAACATCTTTAATTAATGATATGAAAAAAACCCCCACAAATGTTAAAATAAAGAAATTTAAGCATAGCTGAATGCCAAAAGGCTTGTTCTGAGACTGCATTTAAAGTGCTATGTGTGTGTGTGTTTGTACAAATACTAGTTGTAATGATATGATTCTTTTAAAAACATCTATTGATGTAGTGATAAAAATATCTGGGTGAATCTATAACAGTAATGCTCTGTTTGGCTATGAGAAAAATCAGAAGAGAAAGTGATAAGGAAGAATCCCATAGCCTTTTCTTATAACTGTTCATGTCACTGCTTTCAGCTGCAACTGAAAAATGGTCTTTAAGGGCAGCAGAGTAGAATCCATTGATGTAGAGTTGATCTTGACTTTGGTCAGAAGCATCTGTAGGGGACATTAAAATTAGTAAGATGGGAGGTGTAGTATGATGGCAAGCAGGATGAAATGAGGGATCTCACTCTCCCTCACTCTGTACTTGGGTGAAGAGTCAGGTTTTCATTCTTCTAAATACCACCAGGGTGTGGGCCATCTGGATCTCACAGAACAACCTCATTTCAGAGGATAGGTGTTGCTTAGAGAAGGTGCACTTCCAGGGTCTGAAACATGTCTGCTACTGCTCACACTGCCACATTCTGGTTGAAGCTTGAAGCTTCCAGTTAGTCTTCAAGGGCAGTCCCATGTAGGCAGCATCACATTAGTCAAGCTGTGAGGTGATTAGGGCACAAGTGATATATTTATTAAGTTCCTGGTTTCAGAGCTTGAGTTTGAAGGGCACCTTAGTATACTGTGAAAATAAATGTTACATATTTAGTTTCTGAACAGTGCTATCATACAACAGCATATTGGGAAAGAGAAAGTGGTGCATAATGGTAAAGGAGTCCCTGTGGATTTCACTCTGCTAGTTGTTGCTAACTATTGGGGGTGGTGCTTATCTCCATTTCAAGGGCCATTGAACCACCACTGCAGAAGACTTTTTTTTTTGGTCATGTGGTCATCATGCTGTTATGGGGCAGTTGCCTTCCCACTGAAGTGGTACCTATTTATCTACTCACATTTTCATGCTTTCAAACTGATAGGTTGGCAGGAGCTAGGATGAGGTTAGGAGCTCATCTCATCACACAACACTTGGGTCTTGAACCTGGGCTGTCAGCTTTCCAGCCCACAAGCCAGTGTCTTAAAAACTGTGACATCTCCCGAAAGGGGTAAAGAGGCTGTGATTTAAGAAGAGGAAGATAAGAGGGTTCCCAGAGTCGCCTTACAGCAATATGGTCAGCAAACAAATGAAATAAATACATACATATCACATACACATTTCACTGAGTAAAATGCATATTTCAATCAGGTATCTATTTTAACTTTGGAGGAAAGGAAGTCTCTTTATTTCTTCCCTTGCCATTGGTGCCTTCTCCCTTCTTTTTCCTTCAGCATGCTGCTTATTTCCAAAACAGTCTGCTTTGCTAACAACTGACACCAAATATAATAATGAATTTGATGACTTCAAAAAGTACACATCTGAAGATTATAAATCGACAGCAGTTCCAAGATGACATATTTCCATTTTTCCCTCCTCCCTAATTTAACACATTCCACTTAAGAAACATGAGCCCCAAATAATGAGGAAATTAAGCAATCTCTAAGAATAATAATAATAATACAAAAATATCAGGCACACAGTATTTCCATGTGGCTAGCAGGTTTCACATTTTGAATCAAACTTGGAAGTCTTTCAGCTATGACATCCAATTACTGTTCTTAACAATAAATTGAATCTTGAAATAAGCAATTTTTCCCAGGATTCGGTATAATACGCCAAAGATTGTAATGTTTGCTTCAAAACATTATGATAAGTTCCAGAGGACTGAGCCAAGGGAACATTATGATTCTGCACCTACACAATGGAATGGAAGCCTGTAATCTGCCAATTATGTTCTTATGCTGCATTTTATCATAATTGTTTAACAACCAATCCATTCTATTATGTTCGTAAGCTGCCGTTATGATGGTGAAGATGATGATGAGATGGGTTTGGATCAGTTAAATAGTCTTAACATTTTGTTAGGAATAATAAAATATTTTAACACACAGTGTTAAAGTGGATCATTAATTTTCTATCATCCACATCCTACACTAAGTGGGTTGACAGAATATTTAACTGTTATGAAGGAATAAGAAGAACAATATCTGCAAGCCGTTCTATTTGTAAATCTAATGTTCTCAGGAGAAGTACACTAGTCTTGATGTGCCATATGCAGAATTATCCAGGGCATATGGTAGCAACAAGGACTCCTATTTATAACCCTACTACTGCTTGGTTTTATGCATATAACAAGAAGTTTAAGAAGACAGTGTTTCCTAACTTGTGCTTTAATGTTTCTTTCTTTCTTTCTTTCTTTTTTCTTGGCATAAGAAAAGAAGGATTAAGAGATGCAGGGTCTCTTGTGTGCCAACTCTGAAGGATTGATAAGGAATACAGCAGGACCTCCAACATTTAGTTGAAATGTCAAACTTTAGACACATGACTGCACAGAGATAGGCTAACAGTACATTAAAAAGAAATATGATGTTCCTTTGAACATGTTGCCTTTTGCACTTACAAGAACTTTGGTAAATCTCCTTGAAGAGCCATTGCTCAAAGCTCAAACTGAGGACCTTCAGATGTGTCAAGGGACCTTTATCTTTGCTTGGAACACAAAGTAACTTAGCCTTCAGTGCTAACATCAGAAAGCTCTATTTCCTTCAGGTGCCTGATCTTCCGTCTGCGCTCTTGTCCCTTATATGGCAAGGGATGGTGGCCTCTACTGGACAAAAGCTAGACTTCTTCCGCTTGACTTTCACAGTGTCAGAGAGCAAGGGTTGCTCAGAGATTATGCAGAAGTGTTTTAGACCTGGTGCATATGGGAGTAAAGCCATTCTTTGCTGTTTGTTAGTCTGTTTGCAGAAGTCTGAAGGAAGCCAGGCTGCTTTAACAAGTGCCAATGTGATGCTCTGCTCATAAGCAGTCAGCAGTGCTTCTTTTGAATCATTTTCAAAACATGCAGAGTGATAAGTAGTACCAACTTTATTCATCAGTTCATGCATAAGCTGCATACATGGTAGACTTGTGTGAGGCTGCTGCAATTCATCTCGTATGAATAGAAGCCTTTTCCTGTTACTGAACGTGTCAAAGGAGGCAATAAAAGTGATGTGAAAGGAAGCAACAGTTTGCTTTTTCCTTTATAAGCAAGGAGTGATGCACAGTTTGCTAAAACAGCTTTGAAGGTTGAATTAAAACACTCTAAGCTTGACACATCTATGACAGAATGGTCAGTGTGCATGTTATGTGCCAATATTACTTTCATGGCTGTGCGTGTGTCAAGATTAAATTTCCTTTAGCCAGTGCTTTTTTTTGTAAAAGAAAAAGGTGCCGGAACTCACACATGTCATAGAACCCACCTTGCCTACCCTACAAGGTTCCATCCAAAAAAGGTGCCAGAACTCCATTCTGAGCGTTCTATGAGAAAAAAGCCCTGCCTTTAGCAGAATAACAGAATAACAGAGTTGGAAGTGCAACCACCTGCTAAGCAGGAGACCCTATATCATTCCAGACAAATGGCTATCTTTAAAATCTCCAGTGATGGAACACCCACAGCTTCTGGAAGCAAGCCATTCCACTGGTTAATTGGCTAATTAGCACATGACAGACATAAGTAGTCTGTCCTCATGGAAATTTTCAATGAACATTCTCCACTTGAACACTAGATTAAGAAGGATGAAGTCATGCCAGATTGTCTTTGGCAACCCTAACAGCTATCATAATGGATAAATAAAAATTATTTGAGAGAGATATAATGGAGAAATAGAGGTTATCTACCTGTCCCAACAAGTCCAGCAGAAGAAACTTCTGGTGGGTTCCATTTACTAGAGATTGACATTTCAAAGTCCCAGGAGGAGGGCCTTTTTTTCTGTTGTACCCACCCTATGGAACATGATTCTCTAAGTATGGTGGCTCCAAACTTTGATGGGCTTCTGGAAGGGCCTGCCTGAAAACCTAGTTTGCCCTCTGGCCTAGGGATCAGAGAATGGTGTGGAACCCATAAAATGGCTGTAAAGTTGAATTCTTCCAGTGATTGTACTGTATGGCTTTAAATAGTTGTTGAATTGTTTTTAACATTTGTATTGACTGTATGGCTGCTTAATTTTTTTATTATTATTTGTATTGTTTATATTTTAATTGTAAGCTACACTAAGACATGAATGTGAGATGGGAGGAAGGAAGGAAGGAAGGAAGGAAGGAAGGAAGGAAGGAAGGAAGGAAGGAAGGAAGGATCTCAAATTGATAATGGAGAAATCTCAAATGCCAAGCTGAGAAGATTTTTTTTAATAAAGCAGCAGTATTCATAAAATTTGAAGTATTAAAATCACAAAACTGCATATCACTTATTTTGACCATGTCATGTGGGAAAATTCACTGGAGAAAGCAATTATGTTGAGAACAGTTAGCAGTAAAAGAAAACCAGGCTGCCAAAGAACACAAAGGCTGGACACCATCAAAGCTGAAACGGCTGGCTCACAGAATAACTCAAAGAAGCAAGATCTGAAGATGTGGAGAAACCTGGATCATAGAATCACCAAGAGTCAGACATAACTGAATGGATAACTTCATCATCATGAAGATAACTCTTCTTGGATGTGCTGGAATTGATTGTCAGGAATGCATGAATATAGAAAGAATTAACATAAGCACTTTTTAAAAGCTGTCTTGGATTCTCTGGATTTTGCTAATACTACTTTGGGTTTTCTGAATGGCACTGTTTGGGTTATGTGAGCACTGCCATTTGGACACCCAGATTAGTATATATAGCAACCCAGGTTTTACAAGAATAAAGTTTGCAGCCAAGATTTTGGAGGAAGGAAACAACTAAGGCTGCCTCTTACAGTAATTTGTGATTTTGTGGTTCATGATAACACTGAGGGCCACTATCCAACCCAGATTTAAGCACATTTAAACACGAATCAGATCAACAGGCTTAACTATGTTCAATGTTGCAATGTATTCTGGCCAGGTTTTCTCAAGCATAATTATTTTGGACTTGGCAGAATGTTGTTGTTTATAATTAATGGATACCAAGCCATATTTTCATAACTGCTTCTACAGAAGCTATGGAAATCTCACAGAGAAGGTGTGAAAATCACTCAAGGATTCAGTTTATACCTCTTACATTTGTGATTTGGATTCCCTCTTTTAATTCTCAAATTCTGCAGTGCAGAATGCTATGGCACTCTCATGCAGTTTCTTTATTTTGAATGATTAAAGACTAATTAGGAAGAAGCTATTATAGACCATCTGAAAGCTTTGATGCAGTTTTCTAGTGTCACATGAGAAAGAAATCAATTCCCAAATACACCAAGTTTTGCTTTTGTATCAATATAATTTATTTTCTTAAAATCCTAATTATGCTTCAAGTTAAAGCATGAAGACCATCAAAATTGTTTCACATATAAAGACTATCTAGGAGCTGAATTAATTAAATCACAATAAGATCAAGTATGTTAGAATCTCTGCTTGCTGCTTTCCAAAAGGCAATTTATTATTGCAGCAACTCTGTATTCCAGAAGCTCCAAAACATATATTGTTTATATTTAGATACTGACCTTGTTTTGCCATCAAATCTGTAGTCTTCTAAGCTCTTAAATGGGACTTTTTGAGGTGAGATTTTTTTTTGCTCTGCAGTCTTAAATTCTATGTTTCATGTACAAATGAAGCTGTTTCTTTCCCTATTTCAACCACTTCCCTTGCTTTAGCCATGATGATGCTTCATGTTCTTTCAGACTAGTGTTTCTCAATCTTTGGAACATTAAGGACTTCAACTCCCAGAATTCCCCAGCCGCCTTAAAATCCCCAAGGTTAGGAAATACTGGTCTAGACCAGGGCAGGCAACCTTGGCTCTTTTATGACTCATGGTCTTCAACTCCCAGAATTCCTAAGCCAGCCATGCTGAGGGGAAAGGGAGAGGTTTCCATGCTGAGCCATGCTGGCTCAGGAATTCTGGGAATTGAAGTCCACGAGTCATAAAAGAGCCAAGGTTGCCTACCCCTGGTCTAGACTATTTACTATACTGAGAGGAGGAGTCTTGGTGCCACAGTGGTTAGAACTCTGTATTGCAGGCTCATTCTGCTGACTGCTGGCTGCCAGCAGTTTGGCAATTTGATTCTCACCAACTCAAGGTGGACTCAGCTTTCCATCCTTCCAAGGTTGGTAAAATGCGGACCCAGATTGTTGGGGAAAATATGCTGACTCTGTAAACTGCTTAGAGAGGGCTGTAAAGTACTGTGAAGCAGTATATAAGTCTAAGTGCTATTGCTATTGCTCTTCACATTTTTCTTTACCCATCCTGGACGAATAAAATATAAAAGAAAGGGAAAAAATAGAACCATTTTTTTCAGTAAGATAAAGTACAATGAGAAAGAGGCAAAATTCTTGTAAATTTCATCTGACTAAAATAAGATCACACAAAATACTTCAAGCCACATTTCTCATTTGCTACAGCTAAGAACATCTGGTTAAAAATATAAGAGTGGCTGCTGGATGGGACCCCATCTAGCCCAGCAGTTTGTTGTCGCAGTTGGCAACTAACCACTGGTCTCGCAGTGGATGGCCTTCAGGAGTTGTCACTCTGTCCTCAAGGCTGATACAGATGATCCTTATAACTATTCAAAGTTATGACGGCACAGAAAAAAGTGACTGTGAACCAGTTCTTTTGCTTACAACTGTCCCAATGTCCCCATGATCATGGTTGCTTGGCAACTGACGTGTATTTAAGATACCATGAAGCATCTAGGGGACCACACAATTATTTGTGATCTTTCCAGATGGCTTCTGAGAAGCAAAGCTAATGAGAGAGGATGGATTCACTTAGAAACCACATGACTCATTTAACAGGTGTGACAAAAATAAAAACAAAAAAAACAGGCACGACTCACTTAATGACTTAGCAGTGAAAGTTCCAGTCTCAGTTGTAGTTATAAATCAAGGACTACCTGTAGCTATTATCTCCATAAGTTAAAATAAGATAATATAACCTTTATTGTCATTTTTTTAACTGTGGGCACAACGGCACACATCAAAAATGAAATTTAGTTGCCCGCTCTCAAAGTGAAACACATACATGACACACACCTAAATATACTATATACAACATATGTATAGACCAGGGGTAGGCAACCTTGGCTCTTTTATGACTCGTAGACTTCAACTCCCAGAATTCCTGAGGAATTCCTGAGGAATTCTGGGAGTTGAAGTCCACAAGTCATAAAAGAGCCAAGGTTGCCTACCCCTGGTATAGACCCACACCCCTACATATACATAACAAATAAATATTAAATACTGTCCATCTTAAATATATAATGGAAGGAGGAAGCCTGAGAGTTCACAAGGCTAATGCTGTATGGAATGAAACTATGGCTGAATCTGGACGTTCTGCTATGGATACCATGAAGCCTTCTCCCAGAGGGTAACAAGGAAAACAGGTCGTGAAGAGGATGTGTAGTGTCCCAGACAATCTTACGGACCCTATTCAAGCAACACTTCTGTGCTATGTCCTGGATGGGAGGGAGGGAACTGCCAATGATCTTTGCAGCCATCCTCACCACTCTCTGCACCACCTTCCTGTCTGAAGTAGTGACTTCTACAAATGGAGCCAACCCTTTTTTGAAACCAGCCAAGCTGAAAGCCAGCTGCACATCTCTTAATAATGTGGTGGCACAGCTTGATGATGGATATATTCCAAACTAGTTCTTGCACTAATTTTCTTTCTCTATATCAGTGCAATACCATAGTATAGCTGAATGACGTTTCCAGAAAATATGAATATCTAACTTTTTGGAGAACTGAAACTCTGTTGCATGTCACCTTGACATAAAGCTATTGTGGGTGGAATACATAGGAAGCAAAATCTCTTACCAAGAGCAGTGTTAACAGTAAACAATGTCTCTTAAAAAGATCTGCTCAGTGGTTTTCCATATTCATAATTGGATTTCTAATCTTGGACAGACTTGAGACAGAAGTAATTTGCTCTTAGTTTATTGGAATGAGATGAGCTCTGCCCATTTTTCAGACGAACTTTGGTGAAATCATAGACATAGACAGTCACAGAAATAGAACTAAACTAGGAGCACACAGATGGTTATGTTGGGGTGCCAAGTTGGGTTAAGATTTCTTCTTTACAATAATCTTGTATTTATTTACAGCCAAAAGATTCAAATAGCAGTTACTATTTAGTACTCTACACTGCTTTTCTATAACCCGGTCCTCTATATTCCAGTCAAATGGGTGAAAAATTTTGGATAATGAAATAGATTTATAGGGCATAGTTGTACTTTGACAATAAAGGTTCATTTTTAAAACAACAACAACAACCATAGAAAATTGGAATGCTTACCTTATTAGAACATTGTAGAAAAAATTATCAGCAGCTATTTATCGATGAGTTATCCAGGGCAGCTTTATGCTGAAACAGCCTTAGATTTGTTCTTAAAAGCTGTGAAACATAGGGAAAAAGGGGAAAAAAATACACTGAAGTCAAACTCGAGTACAAATCCCAAGTTTCAGCAGATGATAATTTTTCAGTTGATAGAATCTTTCTTAACCAATTAATGGAAGCTAAGAGAAGGTAGCATCACACTTTTTATTGTTAGACAGAGGTGTCTGCTCAGTATAGTTATGAAATCAGAAATGTGGCCAGGAAAGTGTGATCAAACTCCACATGCATGACACACACACACACACAAAGGTGGAACTTCAATTGCACTGTTGTGACTGACATCTTGATTGTTTCAACATGCCCTTCAGATACTCCTGCCCTTAAAGCTCTGAATTAGAAGATGATATGATTATCCATGTGGGAATTAAGATTGTTCTCTAGCTGCAGTTCACGTACCATTACTGATTGATGGATTATGTGCCATCAAATTGTGTTCAATTCCTAGTGACCACATAGATACATTTTGTTTTGACAATCTATCCATCACAAGATATTCTAGGTCTGACAATGTTAAACCTATCACCTCCTGAGTCCAGAACTTAAGAAGCTTCTTGGATGAGAAGTGAAACATCTTAAAGAAAAACCAGAAAGTCCAATTGCCTTTAAAATAGGAGCATCTTTGAGACAACCATTACCTGGATGAATGAGAATCTCCATAGACACCTGAGTCCACCTGTAACTGAACCCATCCACCTTGCTGCTGGCTGTCCTCCTCTTTTCTTCCAGATGAAACTCATATTCTTTTAAATTGCAAAACTATATTTTGTATCTTAGTTTTTCATCAGTTTACTACTTGCAGTAAATACATCCATAACTCAATGTGTTTTTTTTTTACCTCCTATGATTATTTACACAAATAAAATGACAACTTGACTCCAGGACTTTTAAAAGACAAAAGTTGTTTTCATAGTTGGGGCACAAGGGAGAGTTAGCTGTCTTTTCCAGGGGCTGGCAGAGGACTGGAGACAGCAGTATTAGCCTCTGGTGAGCAGCTCAGGAGCATATTTAATCCTTTGAATTTCAATTCCTTTCATTTTTCATGAAAGAAATGGGAAAATGTTTGACACTATATGGATCCATTGGATGACAAAGATGGTAACTGTGGTCTCCAATGCAAACTCATCTATAGTGGGGGAAAAAAAAATACCAGGGAAGTGAACAAAACAAGTAGCATGTGTGTGTATCAAATGCTGTCGATGATACATTAGGGAATCTGTGGCCTTAAAAACTTCTTGTAAGAAAAAGCTTTACTTATGGGATGATGTTTTGCAGATATATTTAATAGTTTGTGAGAATGACCATGGGAGACAGGAGGAAGGTGTCACGTGTCCACCTAGCAAACTCAAAATTAAGCAATCTTCAATGCTTTGAAGTGTCATAAAAGATAAACTTTATCGAATACACATGTCAGAATTGAAGAAGCAAAACCATCTCTTGTTTTCCTGTGTGAAAATCTGCCTAGGTAACAATAGCTTTTCATAACCCCCACCCACCAAGTGTTCACATTGCCCAATCACACATCTTTGGTTTGTTATGAGAACGGTCTACTTCTCTGTCAGACACCTGCGTTATTGACCTTGGAATTCTTGTAGGCTCTTATGGTCTGTGAATGGCTTCTTAGACTCCCATTTCCACCCCACACTTTGTATCCTTCTGTTTCCATGGCAAGTTGAGTAGCAGTACAAGTTAGCAGGCATCTTAGCGATTCAATCTTGACAGAAGGAGTACAGCCAGGGCAACGGTTGGATAAGAGGCAGCTTAGTCTACAACAGAAATGTGGATGTGGCAAACATCTCAGAAGTGACCCTTCCCTAGTTTATTGGGCTGTAATGATGATGGAGGAGAAATGTGCTTTCAGCCTTGCAAGATTGATGTCAGCCTTGAAAGGGAGTCCAGGAAGAAAGGATATGCAGATGAACTGATTGCATTTGATTGCAAGGTTATATCAACAGAACCTTGCAACTGAAAGAACAATTCTTCCCCATTGCCTTTACAGCTCAAGACACTAGAGAGAGGTCCTTCTAAGATTTGCCATGCGTACTTTCCTGCTGCAGGTTCAGCTGCCTCAGTGCTGTTCCACGCACACAGCACAGTGAACTAAAGATCTTTATTGAGCTGCCCATGCCCAACTATTCAGTCACCCAGCAGTTCTAGAAGATCCAAAATCCACACCCTCTTCTGGTTCCACCAGAGGCTCTGAGGAGCCAGCAAAAAGAGTGAGTTAAATGAACAAACTTAGGCAGTGGCTAGAGTGACCACACACAGCAAGGCAAGAGTCCAAGGCTGAAAGTAATACACAAGGCAAGGCACAAGGTCAAGATATCAGTCCAAGGTCCAAACACAAGTCTGAAGCAAGAAACATGGAAAGCAGGAACATGAAACAAGGCAACCAGACATGTTGCTCCAGCAACATCCTTCTCTTTGGGCAGGCTTAAACAGTTAACATCGGTGCAGCCCCTCATGATGGGTGAAGTTGCTTCCTCACAAGTAACTTGGCTGACTGGTGTTGTTCCTGTCATCTCTCAGCCCTGCACAACCTTGGTTCGGGGAGAGGGATTGACTCCAACTCCTCATCCTCGCTGATCGTGGGCAGCTGCTTTAGCTCTCCCCTGGAGCCTCCATGCCAACTTATTGCAACTGTGACTCCCACTGCTTGAGCTCAGCTGGCTGTCCATCCAGTTGCTGTGGCTGCAGTTGCTCCACCAAGCTTGAGGCCTCTGCTCCCTGGTCCATGTCACCAACAACTCCTGGCTCACTGCCCTATCTTTCCCAGAAGTGCAAGGGACTGGCTCCTCCTCCTGATCTTCCTCCTCTAAACTAGCAATGGGAGCAGAGACTGAAAGCATGCCCATTACTTTCTTTTATTAGATTGTTTTCCTGGCTGTGGCTCTTCTCCCTATCTCCCAAGTTCATTCCCACATACCATTATATGCATGTAGGTGAACATATCCATATAAAATGATTATTCTTACAAATTGTGTTCATTTCATTACTAATTTGTTAGAATTCTATTGGTTTTATTTTGGATTTGGAGAAAGGCAAATCCTACATGCTTTTGATAGTTTTCCAAAGGTAATCATATTTTAGAAACAATTAGAAAAAAGTCAATATTTTAAGCCCTATTCATGTTTTATATAATATATGAATGCAGGATCTCTGATCACATAAAGAACACTAGTGATGGATTGAATAAACACAAGTTGCTTAACTTGATTTCTAAATTATCTCATTTTTGGTATTTCCCAGAAATTAGAAACCAAAAAAGTAGAGTTCATACAATGGGCTAAGCCCTTTGCCCCACACACACAAAGAAAGCAAAGCATAACTACCATCATGATTAAAAATTCAGGACAAAAATTGTGTTGTTGTTGTTAGCTGCAAAGTCATGTCCGACCGATCGTGACCCTATGGACAACGTTCCTCCAGGCCTTCCTGTCCTCTACCATCTTCTGGAGTCCATTTAAGCTCACACCTACTGCTTCAGTGACAAAAATTAACTAAGACTAATATACAAAAAGATTATCACATTGTGTGAATGCATCTGCTATACCTTTAACTGACTTTGACCTCTCTATCACATTCATTGATGGCTCAGACATTCAAATCAAAATCTTCTCTTAGACATGAACTTTAGTACAATGCAAAAAGACATTATACCCAAACTCTCATTTTGGGGGTCATGCTTTGCCAACTGTCAGGGAATGACACTTGTGATGAGGTGCTCAGGCAATTGGTTCCTTTGGATCCAGAGTTAATGAGCACACCAATGAATAAATATATTGTAAGGTTTATTACTCTCTATATAAGAAATAACTACACCTCTACAGAAATAGAGCACAACAATAATGAAGACTGGCTTGAATGCATTTCGGTCAATATAAAAGGGGAAAAATGATATTGCCATAGGTGTATACTATAGGTCACCCAACCAAACAGAGGAAATAGATGGACTTTTTGCTAGTCAGTTAACTAAGGTATGTAGGAAGCACATCACAATAGTAATGGGGGACTTTAATTACCCTGACATCAACTGGGAGACAAACTCTGCACCAAGTGGAAGATCAAACAGATTCCTGACAAACCTAGCAGACAACTTAGTCTCGCAAAAAGCAGAGAAGGGAACTAGAAGATCAGCCATATTGGACCTCATTTTCACTAACAGAGATGAAATGATAGAAGGTGTTGAAGCCACAGGAACCTTGGGGGTGGGATCATGCAATATTGGAATTCAACATTATGCAAGCACAAGCAATAGAACACAGTCAAACTAGAATCTTGGACTTTAAGAGGGCTAATTTCAATAAACTTAGAGAGAGCTTGGGAAAAAATCCTTGGATGAGAATCCTCAAGGGGAAAACAACTCAAGAAGCTTGGGAAATTTTGAAAAGTGAGATAATAAAAGCCCAGTCTAGCACAATACCAACAAAGAAGAAAAATAACAGCCCTCAAAAGAAACCAACATGGCTGCATTAAGAACTCTCTGATAAAATGAAAGACAAAAAGGACAAATATAAAAAGTGGAAAGAGGGGCACATAACTAAGGCAGAATATCAGCAAATTGCCCAAGTCTACAAAGATGAAATGAGGAAAGCTAAGGCTCAAAATGAACTAAGGCTTGTGACAAAAGTAAAAAAAAATACCAAAAAACATGTTTCAACATGTAAAAAACAAGAAAAAAAGTTAAGGAAATGATTGGTCCATTGGTGGGAGAAAGTGGCAAGAAGGTGACAAGCAACAGGGAGAAAGCAGAACTATTTAACTCATTTTTTTGCATCTGTCTTTACACAAAAGGGAAAAAAACAGTCCACCTATCAAAAACAGTACCATAAAAAACACATTAGAAACACAAGTTAAGATAGGCAAGAAAATGGTAAGTGAGCACCTGTCCAGCCTAGACGAGTTCAAATCACCAGGACCAGATGGATTACACCCCAAGGTTCTCAAGGAACTGGGAGATGTGATCTCAGAACCACGGAACTATATCTTTCAAAGATCCTGGAGCACTGGGGAACTACCAGAGGACTGGAAGAGAGCTGATGTAGTTCCCATCTTCAAAAAAGGAAAAAAATAGATCCAGGAAACTACAGACCTATCAGCCTGACCTCAATACCTGGGAAGATTCTGGGAAAGATAATCAAGCAAATCAGCAAATACCTAGAGGCAAACAAAGTCATTACTAAAAGCCAACATAGGTTTGTCAAAAACAGATCACGCCAGACAAATCTTATTGCATTCTTTGACCAGGTGGCAAAATTAGTGGGCCAGAGGAATGTTGTGGATATAATTTACTTGGACTTCAGTAAGGCATTTAATAAAATAGACTACAACCTACTACTTGATAAGATAGAAAAATGTTGGTTAGACAGCATCACCACCAGATGGATTTGTAGCTGGCTGACCGGTTTCCTGCCTTAGCAGGGGGTTGGACTAGATAACCAAGGACCTGGGATAGGCAGATGTGGATGTTTGATGGTATTACAGATATTGTCGCAGGATGGAAGCAGTTCCTAGTAAGGCCGCCTTTTGCAATTGACTAATGGCGAATTTGTCAATGCCAATGGTGTTCAAGTGGTGCTCCAGTTGTTTTGGGATTGCACCCAAGGCACCTATTACTATTGGTACTACGCTTGCTTGCCTTTGCCACACTTTCTATTTATTATTATTATTATTATTATTATTATTATTATTATTATTATTATTATCATCATCATCATCATCATCATCATCATCATCATCATCATCATCAAAAAGATTTAAAAACATAACATAAAAAGCATGTATACCAAGCAAGAAGATACCCAAAGCTGCCAGGAGCTCTTTAATAATGACAACAGGAATACTCCAAGGGCAGTTAATTTCCATAGTATCCAGTACCCAGTGCTAGTTCTGTGCAGAAGCACCCAGCTTAAAAGACAGTAATAGGGTTTTGTTAAAACTGGCACCATGGCTTGCTTCTATAGTCATGAGACTGCAATACCTGATCTTGATTGGGTGGCACATTACTCTGAGGTGGGAACCAAAAGCCTAAGAGTTTTAGTGATAAGAGAAGCTTTGTAGCTATGTAAAAATTCCCCCCTCTTCTCCATTATTCAGCGAGCAAAAGTTAAAAACTAACTGAATGTCAGCTCAGAATGAGATCTAAACTTTTAAACGTTTCTTAACATGAAGAAGAAATCAAAATATGTCACTAAATCTTTGAAATGCAATGGGTTTCTGCATTGCCAGCACAAGTCGGAAAGCTGCATTTTGAACTCTAGGAAGGAAACAACAGGAATGACGTGGGAGGAGGAGAGAATCTCTTCAGCCTTAGATAAAAAGGAAAAAATCAACAAGAAGTTGGAAGAAATTCAAGAAACCGAAGAGGAACTTCAGTTTCAAGCAAATGTACATCTTAATAAATAAATAAATAAATAAATAACATGCCTAGCTAGAAAGTATGCATTAATTTCTGTTAAGATGTATGTTTGACCATATTTTATTGTTTTTGATGATTACTGTCTCTAAAATTTATGATCTCTTCACATATTCAGGAAATGCTGTGCTTTAGGTAACACATCATCTTATATTAGTGCTATTTCTATATTAGTAGCAGATCTATGACCTTGTGACATACTCATTGTCACTCATAATTCTGTAGCTTTGTGTGAAAGATTCTTTTAAGCTTCTTTCAGTAATTTTGGCGTTTTTCTATTTTTATCTCATGCTGATTGTTTTACATGTGCCTATTTAAAACCAAAAATACATTTTATCCTCTTCTCCTTTTAAAATAAAGTTTGATTTTGGTTGCACCTTGTGAGAGAGGCGGGAGGCAGAGATAGGGTGTGTAGACCCAGAGAGATTTGAAGTGAAGACACTGATATTCACGTGCATAAAAATCCAAACTCCTGCCTAAACCTCTCTTTTAATGTGTTGATATAAAGTATTGAAGAGGTGAGTAGATAAATTATTCATTGCAATGTGTGCTTGGTGTGCCTGGTATGCCATGGTCCATGGATGTGAAGAGTGGAACATAATTTAGCGACTGAACAACAAAATGTATGTCTACATATTTGGACATGTGTATAGTGTCCTAAAGGGATGCGGTGGCTCAGTGGGTTAGGACGCTGAGCTTGTCGATCAGAAGGTTGGCAGTTAGGCGGGTCGAATCCCAAGTGCCGCGTAACAGAGTGAGCGCCTGTTACTCATCCTAGCTTCTGCCAACCTAGTAGTTCGAAAGCACGTAAAAATGCAAGTAGAAAAATAGGGACCACTACGGTGGGAAGGTAACAGCGTTCCGTGCACCTTTGGCGTCTACTCATGCTGGCCACATGACCAAGGAGATGTCCTCGGACAAGCGCTGGCTCTTCAGCTTTGAAACGGAGATGAGCACCGGCCCCTAAAGTCGGAAATGACTAGCACACGAGGGAACCTTTACCTTTACCTTTTATAGTGTCCTAAATGCACAAATAGAGTTTTTAAGGTCTATTCTTCTAACGATTTGTAAATCTAACTGCTCTTTCATTTGTAATTTCTAAAAGTCAGTTTGTTTGCAGTGGGAAAGGAAGGAAGGACGGAAGGAAGGAAGGAAGGAAGGAAGGAAGGAAGGAAGGAAGGAAGGAAGGAAGGAAGGAAGGAAGGAAGGAAGGAAGGCAGGCAGGCAATTGGATACTGTAGTTATCTCTGGATGTATATACTGAGGGTTGCTGTGATAGTGAGGAAGTGTGGAAAAATAAAACATTTTTGATTGGTAAATAAAGCACTGATTCTACCATTATTGCAACCAGAAGTCCTGACTCTTGTTATTTTCCTTATGTTCCTTAATTTTGACGCAAAGTTCTATTTTAGGTTTTGGCTCAATTATATGTATGTGTTAACTATGGATCTTCAGATATAGGTTATGATCTATAATTAATTTACCAACTTTTTTTACTTCATGCTCATACATAAATGCATGAAAAGTAGTGAAAGAGTGCAAAGGAGTGAGCACCAGCATCTTAAGATTATCCAGTGAGTTTTGGAGCTGAGAATTTTGTGTGGATTACTGATGGGCTGAAGATGTCTGCAGTAGCTATTGGCTCTTCCCTATTTTCACAGAAAAGAAATTGCTTCTGAAACATGGAAAGAAAAAAAATAATTGAAATTATCATGACTTTTGGACTTTTCTGAGTTGATGGGTAGCAAAGAAGTGTGTGTCATCTTCTAGTTGTTTGGTTCTTTGTTTGCAAGTCTGAATTTATTTATTTATTTATTTATTTAGTGTGTGGCATATCATACCTAGACTTGCAATATATATATAAAAAAGAGGAACAAACAGCCACTACCACATGCTTCTCCCAGAAGAAGGAAGCTGAAGCCACCAGCCTGAGGATGACGGATGGGATTCCATTGAAACGTTGCTCCTACACCTTCAACTCTATGCGGGAAAAACCCCGAATGACCAAAGATCATGCCTAGTATGCAATCAGCCCATATATATACATATATATACATATATATACATATATACATTTCAACTAGGTTAGTAGAACTCATTAAAATATAAATATTAAAAAGATGTATGTTCAAATACCAATGTCTAGGCCATCTAACCACTGAAGCACAGCACTGTTTATATTTTTAAAAAATCAGATAATGGACTGGTATATGTCCTCATCTTATAGCCCAGTCACTATATGATCTACAATTTGAGGCGGTATCCCTGCAGTCACACTGAGGGGAGGATACTACGCCCCATTTATACAGAGAGTCCTGGCAGACTCCATGTGGGCTGCGAATTCTATTCTGGATTGTCCACTGTTGATGTGGCAGTTCAAAGCCTCACACCTTTTTTTTAGCAGTTCTGAATAATTTCCCATTTCTCAGTTAAATCCAATGGGTTTCTTTTAGATCAGGTAGAAGGGGGAGCCCAGCAACCTGTAGAATGATGGACAGATGTGTAATTGAAAACAGCCATACCCAGGGCTATTTCACTAAAAACTTAATCAAAAGGTATTGGAAAGCAACTTTAAAACACTCTGAATATAAAGTGCAGCCTTATCACAGGGGAAGGAAATTTTCAGGAAATTCAAATGCTCTTCAGTCCCCAATTTTGGGATACAGAATGAACACGCACAAAATATTTTCCAAGATGATTAGGTAAGCAGCAGATGGATTCTTGATAACAACTTTTTAATATATCTCATAAATACCATGCGTCCTAAAATCTTATATTGCCCTTTGTCCAGTGACCTGAGCTGATCTAAGGTACTCGGATTCCAATCTTACCCTTGCTAAGTATTTCTTATTTAGCTTTAAGCACCCAAATAATTTCTTTGCTAAATGTACAGCTGGTGAGATAAGGAAATATTGTCATCTGCTGCAGAGATAAAAACGGTGCTCATGAACATGAATTTTAGCTTGTTTAAAAACATTTTGACATCAATAAAGTTGATTATTTGTTCATGTGTGTGAGATGGGTCTATGTTTGTTATATTTCCAAGTAGCTAATTTAATGTAGGAAAAAGATATTTCACACAAATGGTCACTTTTATTCTCCTCACCTGAAGCCATTAATAATAACTATTAATATTTCTTGTTTGCTATACAATATGACTTACCAAAGATTATAAAAGCAGGAATGGTATAAAGTGTATATCAAAAGGTATGTTTTAGCAAAACATAACTTTGTTTCTTTAAATCAACCCATTCATATTGTACTAAATGAAAGACAGGCACTTCCCTAGTAGGAAAAGTGGTGTTAGTTTAACTTTTGTAGTTCAAAGTAGCAGTGGAGCTCTCTGTTCATGTACAGGTAGAACCTTCTAGCTCAAAGTTTGCTGCAAAAAGTTCTCCTATGGTATGTTCTATCCATTGATTTCATTTGAACGTAGTGTGATGGAATTTTTGCCCAGATTCCCAAGAGGGAGGGAGCACATTCCAGAGGAACAAGAGGCAAGTCATTTCAGATTGTTTGTATGAGAGAAAGAGGGTGAAGACAAGTCCTCCCTAATAGTTCCCATAATACTTTATGGGATTGTAGCATGCTTTAGTTTGGCAAGACTGATGTCAGGTTCCAAAAACCAAGAAAGACACATAGAGACACTTCCAAGCTGATTTCTTTATTGCTTTTCCCACACAGACAAAATCTGACCAAACTAAAGCATGCTACAACTTCCACAAATTATGTGCCTAAATTATGTTTAAAGAGAACCTCTGATAAATTGACCATAATAATCCAGACTAGAGATTAATCTAACAGATTCTCCAAGCCAAGAGTAGCTACAATGGAGAAACCAGCTAAAGCAGCAAATTGGTAATAATCATGATCACAGCAGTCAGCTCCAGAAGTTAAGTATAAAAGTATTTCCTTTGGACCAAATAGTGACTGAATTTTCTTCTCTTTGCCACCATGGAAATGATGCAGTAAGTGACAGAATTAGATGGCTCACATCATGGCTGAGAATTATGGGCCTATTTATCAGTATGGTTTGATAGCTTTAATCCTTTCTAAATCTATTACAATACAGACTTTTAAGCAAGTCATCTGAAAAAAACCAATTAAAAATGCCTTTGGATTTTTATTACTTTGCATTAAATATTAAATGGTAATAATTTATACCTGGTCTGTGGACATAATTCTCTTTATTTAGAGATTTAAAAAAAACTTGTGAGATCGTAATTGGGTTTTAAGGAACATATATTTTCATAATACCCAATTATTTAACTGCAAACTTATGTTCTTTCATTGACAAAAACATAGCTGTTGGAGTATCTAAAGGTGCCAAGGTAGCTTTAAAAATAGGTTTTAGTAATTTACTGAAACAGATCTTTAGAACTGATGTACAGTGTTTAGATCCTAAACTGAGAAAGCAAAGAGCAGAAGACAGAGGGGTTTAGAAAGTCATTTTAAAAAGACCAAACATTTCAAACATATATTTTCCAATATATGGGTGTAAGATGGGTGTAAAACTGTGATCTTTATTCCCTTAATAATAATAATAATAATAATAATAATAATAATAATAATAATAATAATAATAATAATAAATAAAAGGAAATTTCTATCACATGCAAAGAACAGAATAAGTATAATGTATATGTTCCAGGCATTCCAATTATACAGTTAATGTGAGGTTCATGATTTTCAATTATGGGACTGCATTGTGTGAAATAATGTATCAGAGAGTATTAAGTTTGAAAAAAATCACCACAGACCAGTTTAATAATATTCTAATCTGTCTTTTTTCCTTGCCTTGTTTATTTCTATGCATTCCTTCTGTGCTAGGACTAGGTATGCATCGTTCTACCTAGAAATGAAATGGTTCGCACAAATATTATTTAATTCTGTCTTGCTCCTGATATTTTTAAGATCAAGCTTTAGTCTCACTGTCATAACTTTCAGTTCCTTAAACCATTCAGAAATTATCCTAAGCAATATTGTCTCTTACCAGATTCATTTGTCAGATATAAAAGAAGCTTGTTTTCCTATATTTAAATTTTTGGTCCATTTTTTAAAAATCACAATTCATAATTAGTTCTTACATAATTTCAAAAAAGATCTGTTTCACTTTGTTAGAAAATTATTGTCCTAGCTTTGGTTTTCATTAATTGAGATAAAAAGGGGCAATTCTGAGCATTTCCCCATATCTGAAAAATGCAGTCCATTGCATTTTAATAGATTGAAATCTGTGAATGAGGATTAAATCATATAAATTAACTTTGTCACATACAATGTGCTGTGTTAATCTTATTTTTCTGTGGAAATTCTTGTGAGGGAAACATTTTCTCCAAATGGAAAGTTTAAGACTCTTAAAACAATATGAGATTGTTCCAATATTTGTGTGTGTATGTGTGTTTGTGTGTTTAAATAAATTAGCAGGTAAATTACTTATTGCATGTTTAATATGCAATAATAGAGCAATACTTACTCTACATAGAAAAAAAAATTACAGATTCTGCTACCCCTTGGCTAAAGAGAATAATTGTGATATTCAGAATTTTCTTCTGGGTGCATTGTAGCAGTGGGAGAGAGTGATCATGAATGATCAATGAGATTGTTGGAGCCCAGGTATTTTTTTTAATCTCCTGGTGGATGCCTCTGTTTCAATGCCTTATTTAATGCTGAACACATGACAGCTTTGAACCTAAGGGCTGATGTGTTCTCTCTATATATTAATAATGTAAAAGCCTTGGTTGATTCTAAAAGGCTAGAAGAGTAAGGTGATCAGTTCCTGGATAGGGACAGCCAGAAATCCCAGGACTATAAACTGGACTGAGAAGTAAATGGATACAAATAATAATAATAATAATAATAATAATAATAATAATAATAATAATAATAATAACAACAACAACAACAACAACAACAACAACAACAACGATAAAGTGGGAAGGAACCTTGGAGGTCATCTAGTCCAACCCCCTGCTCATGCAGGAAACCCAATATCATTTCACACAAATGGATGTCCAGTCTCTTCTTAAAAACTTCCAGTGTTGGAGCATTCATAGCTTCTGGAGGCAGGTTGTTCCACTGATTAATTGTTCTAACTGTCATGAAAATTCTCCTTAGTTCTCGGTTGCTTCTCTCTTTGGTTAGTTTCCATCCGTTGCTTCTTGTCCTGCCTTCAGGTGCTTTGGAGAATAGATTGACCCCCTCTTCTTTGTGACAGCTTCTGAGATATTGGAAGACTGCTATCATGTCACCCCTTGTCCTTCTCTTCAGTAGACTAGACATTCCCAATTCCAGCAACCGTTCCTTATATGTTTTAGCCTCCAGTCCCCTGATCATCTTTGTTGCTCTTCTCTGTACTCTTTCTAGAGCAGGGGTGTCAAACTTCTGGCCTGCAGGCTCGACGTGTCACGTGGAAGCCCATCCATTGCCGACACATTGCGCAACATCCTGTGATGTTGTGAGTTTGACATGTCTGTTCTTTTTTACATCATGGTGGCCAAAAGTGGATGCAGTATTCCAAGTGTGGCCTTACCAAGGCATTGTAAAGTGGTATTAACACTTCACATGATCTTGATTCTATCCCTCTGTTAATGCAGCCTAGCACTGTGTCGGCTTTTTTGGCAGCTGCAGCACACAGATGGCTCATATTTAAGTGATTGTCCATGAGACTCCAAGATCCCTCTCACAGTTGTACCACCTATCCTATACCTGTGCATTTGTTTTTTCTTGTTTTTTCTTGCCTAAATGTAGACCCTTACTTTTTTTCACCATTGGATTTCATTTTATTTGATAGCACCCAATGTTCAAGTCTGCCAAGAGTCTCCTGTATCTTAAGCCTGTCTTCTGGAGTGTTGGCTAT
This sequence comes from Vipera ursinii, assembly GCF_947247035.1. Lineage (NCBI taxonomy): Eukaryota > Metazoa > Chordata > Lepidosauria > Squamata > Viperidae > Vipera > Vipera ursinii. Next base: position 16,368,650 of record NC_139516.1, read on the forward strand.
TCCTGCCAGCTTAGTGTCATCTCCAAATTTGATGAGTTCCCCATCTATCCCCATCCAAGTGGCAGTGGTCACCCACTCATAACATGTATACATAATAGTAATAATATAAATATATTATAATATAATAAACAAATAAATAAAAATAATTATTTTAACAACTTTTGAACTATTAAGATACATTGGCATTTTATATCCTTTATTTAAATTAATATTATGTATTATTTTAGCTTGCTACGCTGTCTTTCCTTATACTCAGTTACTCTTGTAAATGTCATTACATAATCGAATCTGAGCACAGGATAGTCAGCTTCTTCAATAAGTATTCTCTGCTTGGGTAAGAGCACCTAAATACTTACAATTTTGAAGGAAAAGGAAGACATAAGAGATTGATTCTGATAATAGAGGAGAAAAAACAACAGCAACTGGGTATTGAAAAAATCTACTTTAGTGCTATTTTCAAAATTAATTTGTGGCATGTTAAGCTTTGTTAAGCTAACAGGATTCATCAACTTTAATAAGACACTGATATTTTTTTTTTCTCTAAGTGCATTTTACATCAAGAAAAAAAAACCAAGAGATTGCCTAGATTACATTCCATCAATAAACCATTTCTTCATTAACTTATTTGTAACATAATTTCATAAAATGATAGAACTACAGAAGGGACTATCTTGGTCTCCCTTCTCAGTGCAGGAATTCAATTTAAAGCATTCCCATAAGATAACTTATCTTCCTACTGAATGCATGATGGTACTAATTCAGCAGTTGCGTATGCATTGTCAGGTGCAAGAAATCAGGAACTGGAAATGAGTTTAAATGCACTACAAGTTAATACAAGTACACAAGAATCTGAACTACTAATGGCCAAGGTGAATTAGCACCAGATAAGAGCCAATGGACTTCAAGGGGGCTGAACTTAGCTCTCTTACAGGGGGTGTAGAGACTCCAAATTGATGATGCCTCACTCTCAGACTCAATATGCTTGTCTCCTACATGTACATATATTTCTACAAGAAATCAGAAATAGTGGATGAAGCTGTTGCAACAAGCCTTCTAAAAACATGACTATTTCATCCCTTCTAGAGGAGGGGCTTATGACTACAAATTTGGTAAATTTAATTTTCAGAAACTTTATCCAATTCTAAATATTTCTTTCAACTTCATATTCAGTATTTGGCTTTTTTTAAAAAAAAAAATTCCAAAGAGCACTTTCCCACATTTTATTCAGAGATCCCATTATTTTTGATTTGTCATTCTATTTTCCAAATTTGGAGTTTATAAAAATTATTATTATTATTATTATTATTATTATTATTATTATTATTATTATTATTATTATTATTATTATTATTATTATTATTATTGCCTTTCATGGAGGAATCATATAAGCTTTTTGAGATACCAGCCTGGAAGACTATCTCACTAAAATCATTTATAAACATTATTTAATTTTATAAGTGCTAAACCTTACATCCCAGAGTAGCTTATATTACTCCAATGTCTTCTAGGAAGAATCAGGAGACAAGGGGACTCCCCCCCCTTAAAAAAAAGTGGAAAACTCTTGTCTCCTCTTGAATGTCTAACACAGCAGTTCACCTGTCCACCCATTGATAAATGATATTGGGAAAAATGTCCCCTTCCTCATTATTTAAAAAGGGTTTTACAAATGCCTGAAAACACAATACTTTGTGTTACAGTACAGTATCACTAAATGTGTCGGCCTTTGAGTAATTCCAAAGTATTTTTTTGTGGTGAAAAGCCACATTTTCCCAAATTATACCTGGATCAGAAATTCTCTACACATTTAGCTTTTGAATGGTATCCAAAATGGAATGCATGGGAAAAGAAGCAAAAAATTCTGATTGCACGTATAATTAAATTAAATTAATATTAAATGTAGTTAATAAGTTAATATGATTGCTCTTCAGACACATATCTAATGAGAATTTGTGCAGGTAAAATTGAATACTTAACAATTTAGTATTCATATATGTAACAAAATAGAATAACAGAGTTGGCTGGGACCTTGGAGGTCTTCTAGTCCAGCCCCTGCACAAGCAGGAGACCCTATACAAGCAGGAGACCCTATACCATTCCAGACAAATGGCTGTCCAGTCTCTTCTTAAATACCTCCAGTGATGAAGCATCCACAACTTCTGATGGCAAGCTGTTCTATCGGTTAATTTCTCCTTAGTTCTAGGTTGCTTCTCTCCTTGATTAATTTCCATCCATTGTTTCTTGTCTTGCCTTCTGGTGCTTTGGAAAATAGGTTGACCCCCTCTTCTTTGTAGCAGCCCCTCAAATAGACTAGACAAACCCAATATGTAGGTGATATGTAGGTGACCAATATGCAGTTTCAAATCTACATAAGTAGATGATATCTTTTATATGTCCCTAAGAACTGCACTTAGGGCTTTTTGTTCATGTGTCCCTTGGATTGTAGTCTTGTAATGCAGAAAAAAGTCTTGCTGTTGAAGCATGTAGCAGCTTTAGAAGAAATAAAAGGAGTTTAACTTTATTTAAGTCAGAATTTAATGAATTTCTGTCATCACAGGGCACCATGATGTAAAAAGAAAATCGAACTGTACAGAAGGGAAATGAAAATGTTTGTAAAACTATTCCACCATTCAAATCCTCTGAATACTGATGTTTAAAGTATCTGGGCCACCTTTTGCAGTTCTCTTCAGCAGAAAAGAGGATGAGAGTAATGCAGTAACTCAAGTGAGTCCTTCTCACATTTGCAAAGTAAAAATGTTAAATGTGAAGCAGTAGATCTCATCTAGAGAGAGAGATTGCAAAGAGATGAAAAACTAGTTCTCGGTGACTACTCTTTGAAAAAGCACTGTAAAGACAATTCTTTGGCAGGGTGAGAAAGGTTATATTTTGAAGCTGTCATTTCAAGTGCTCCCTCTTCACTTCTTTTTCAGTACTATGATAACGGGGGGGGGGGGGAATCCTCCAAGGTGTAACAATGGCATTCTGATGCACAGAGCCATCTGGTGCTATGGATGCATCCATATTTGAGCATTCTTTGACAGCTAGTATTCTATAGTGATTAAGGAGCTGGCGTAGAAAGCAGCAGGTTGTGAGTTCTAGTTCTGCTTCAGCCATGAAAGCCAGCTGGGTGACTTTAGGCCAGTCACTCTTTCTCAGCCCAATTCTCCTCACATGGTTGTTGTGGGGAAAATAGGAGGAGGAAGGAACATTGGTATATTTGCTGCGTTGAATCACATATGTAAAAAAAAATGAGGGGATAAAAATCTAATAAATACAGTACATAAATACATTGCTTCCAGTATTTTGACCAATGTTTTCCCCAAATTCATGTACAAATGGAAAGAAATGAAAATGTAAGGGGGGAGGGGGATTCCAAACCCAGGCCTTATTCAATATATTTTCTTTATCAGCTTTACCAAAGAGAAGCATAACTATGAAATGCATCCAAGAAAAATACATTCTTACATTTGAGGCTTTTTATTTCAGGTTCCCCCACAGGGACTATTTAGCTTTTTTATTTATTCATTTTATTCCTATGCCACCCATCTCACCTAAATGATGCTTGGAGGCTTACAGTAAAAAAAAATGGCATAATTTGGCATAATATGGCATAAAAGCATAAATAAGAACAAAGCTGAAATCAGAATTAAAAGTTAAAAAGATGGAAAGAACATCCTCACAACACCAAACATCCTCCGTTTTTCCTAACATTTTCCAATCTCCATGCCAATTGCAGAGCCATATCTTAATTCTTTCTGAAGGTCAGAAAATGGGGACCCATCTTTCCTCTGGATAACAGCAACCAGGCCTGACCAATAATAAGAAAAGATAAACTAAAGTAGAACATATCCAGAGAGAGGCAAATTGTTTTAGAAATGAGTCTGAGAAAAAAAAACAACACTATGAAGAATGGTTGAAAGGTTAGAAAAAAAGAGATTAAAGGGAGAAGTGAAAATGGTGATCAAACATCTGAAGGGTTGTCATTCAAAAGGATTGTACAGACTTGTTTTCTATTATTTCAGATGGCAGGATGAAGTTTGAATGTACTAGCAGGCATGTCTATCAAAGGTAGGATGAGTGAAGGGTGTAAAAAGAACTTCACTCAGGATGGATAGGGACAAAGACAGGAATGAAAAATGCCATGCTTTGAGACAAAACTGTCTATTTGCCATAGCCAGACCACACAACAGAAGCAGCAAACTGGGCTTTTCCAATTCTTAAGTGAAAAAGTCCTTAAACAATAGTGTTTTCTTGGGAAAACTCTATTTCAAACTACATATAATTGTGAAACTTATTTATGCATACAATGTTACGTACGTATATGTAATAGCAATAGCAATAGCACTTAGACTTATATACCACTTCATAGTGCTTTACATCCCTCTCTAAATAGTTTACAGGGTCAGCATATTGCCCCCAACAATCTGGGTCCTCAATTTACCAACCTCGGAAGGCTGGAAGGCTGAGTCAACCTTGACTCAGGATCAAACTCTTGGCAGTGAGCAGAGTCTGCCTGCAATACTTCATTTTAACCACTGTGCTACTATGGCTCATAAAAAATAGAACATACTCTCCTCTAGGAACAAAGATGCAAATGGTTTTGCTACATCTCATTAAATTTTTGACTCAATAGTTTCTGCAAATTATGGTGAAAAATTCAAAACGTAATGTTAAAATGATAAATAAGAATCATATAGTTAAAAATTCAGATAGAATTCCATTAATCACAATGGAAGGGAAAGGAGCAAAGTATGGATGAGGAAGAGGTGGGATCTGTCTAATTCATTAATCACCTCCAAAATGCCATCCCTCCCATTGGTGTCCCAGACTAGCTGGCAAAGCCAAATCTTCATGTTCTTTTGGAAGGTCAGAAGGGTAGATATGAATCTTCTCTCAATGGGCAGAATATTCCAGATGAAGGGTGACATGGTAGAGGATGCTTGTCTCCAGGACCCCACCAGTTGAAATTACATTATTGATTTATTGCCCCTCCTGCCGATGTGGGCTAATTCCATCAGATAATCTGGACGTTTGTATAATATTTATATATGTATCATCTCTTTTAAAAATCAGTGTGAAACATTACAATCAATAAATACTTAAATCAAGGCAATGTCTCAAACCTTGCAAATAAACTATGTTGTAGACATTGAATAAAAGACACTTTAGGCAAAGTAGTATGCAAAGAACATATATTCTCTGGAGTTGTGTGCAATGAAGTAGAACCTGCTGAGTAGAGAATGAAGTTTCCTAAGCATATTGTTTATGTATCCCATCTTTCAACTAAGTTTGAGGTGGCTAGCAATCAAAAAAAGGCAGAGTGCATTTTCATTTTTACTGAAGAAGTTACTTAGATGGGTAACAAAACATCTGTTTTCATAAACTTTGGCCCAGTTGCTATGATTTAACCTTTTAAGGTGCAACAAACACAGTTTCAAAGGCCAACCAAGGGAAACAGGAATTGACAATTCATCATTAGTAAAAGGCAGACATCTTGGCTGCTTTTTTAAAGGAAAAGAAGGTAGGGGCCAAACAGAAGTCCATAGAGAATCTCCTATCACTAACAAACATTTTATATAAGATGAATATGTAACATATGCATGACCAAAAGTGAAAAGTTGTGTCTGTGTTTGTCAGTGTGAATTTTATATAAACTGAAAAATTTGCTGGAATAACATGTGTTACTCTGAGATGGGCCAACTTTATAGTGTTTTATTTTATTTATTTATTTATTTGTTTGTTTGTTTGATTGATTGTTTGTTTGATTGATTTTTATAGCTGCCCAGCTCAGTATATCCTTAGTAGAGGAATGGTATTCCTTCCTCCATGCTTGGAGAATTTCCCCATGATTTCCTCTATTAGTTAGCTGAATGTTTTCACAGATCCCTGGAAAATTTTTCCATATTTCACTCTAGGGTTCAGATGTGCCCCCTCCTCTCCATAAAAACTGTATTTCTGAGCATTCAGTGAAAAGCATACTAAAAATTGTAAAGATTCTGACAAAAAGTATCTAACAATGGAGGAGAAATTCATTTGGGTTATTTTTTAAAATATGAACTGACCCTATGGCCATCTCTGAAGCATATTAATGAACCTGAATATAATGCTGATCTCAAATCATGACTTTTCTAAATTTTATGAAGGGCTTCACACTTCAACAGATGTTATTAAACATTCACATCGAGACAAAGCATGCTCAAGAGGCATTCATTTGGTAAAAGAAGGAGTGAAAGTGTATTTTTTTAAATTGAAAAACTATTAAAAAGATGGAGGCTGGGAAGAATACGTAGAGAAATTCATTTAAACATTTATACAGTTTGTATATGTGTGAATGTGTCCATGTGGGCAAAGGTTCTCCCCTCTTCAGAATTTGCATACTGATGGAAAATGGAGGAAAAAAATTAACCTAATGTTAGGGGAAACAAAGATGTTGAATGAAGAATGATGTTCAATTAATGAATAAGTACTTCTAATTGAATAGCCTTCTTTGTTACGCTGTGCAGACTCATATACACAGAGCTGGATTTAGGTAAGGGACTCAGTGTATGTGGCTGCTTTGAGCAGAACAGCAGTGGGATGCTGCATTGGGCTGAAAGCCCCTCCCCCACAATAGCACCCAAGTTCATTTTCAGTGAGGATCAAATAGGATTTCAGATCCTTCCCAATACTCAAAGATCATATAGAAATGCAGAATAACAGTAGACTTATATATCACTTCATAGTACTTTACAGCCCTCTCTAAGCAGTTTACAGAGTCAGCATATTGCCTCCAACAATCTGAGTCCTCATTTTACCAACCTTGGAAGGTCAGAAGGCTGAGGATCAAACTGCTGGCAGTCGGCAGAGTTAGCCTGGAATAGTGCATTCTAACCACCATACCACCACACCTCAGAAGGTAGTTAAATGATGAATTATTGAGTTTGCACAAAGTGCTAAATCATAAACTATGGTTTATAAAGTACAACGGCTGGGTTTAATCTGAAACTCTAATTTCAAATCAAATATAACATTGTGGCTTTATATGATGAATTCTGTTTGTCTTATTACTATCCAAGTACTGCAATCAAAACTATGGTTTCTTTATGTGATATAGTAGTTACATTAGGATGCAGAGAACCATATTGATCTCTAGCCTTAGTCCAGGAACCTCACTGGATGACCTAGGACATTTTGTAATCTTAGCTCAAAATTTACCTGTAAGGAAAAAAAAAAAGAAAACACATGGATGGCAATATGATGATGATAACTTTATAGTCACTTTGAATGTACACCAATTTCATTGCATACAGGTCTCAAAGGGTCACCACCTCCGATATATACTCCTTGTTCGGGGCCCGCTCAAATTTCACATTGTCCATTTTAGTCTCTAGGGAGTGAACGATGGCAAACAGGACAGAGGGAAATGGGGCTCCATGTGGATTAGCCCTCAAGTTAGCTTGTATTCTGACAACCTCGCCTTCTTTCCTTTTTCTGATCCTGACTCTTCCACCTTTTCCTTAAAGAGGCCTTGCTTCTTTTTGCCCCTGGAGCACACTGCTGCCGCCGCCACCAACTCCTCCAAAAGCCTCTCTCTCTTCCTCTGGGCCTGCCAACAGTCTCATCCAGTTCCTTCGCCCCATAAGCTCCAGGTCCTCTCCTCCTCTGCCTCCTCTGGAAACAGCCCTGATTTGCAGTAGAATCCATCACTGGGCCAGCAGTCAGATCTTGCTGCTGCTAGAACAAATTCAAACAGTGCCAACGACTTTTAACAGTCTCACCAACAGTTCCAAAACAACTAGAAACTCGCCAGGCCAGCAGAGATTGTCGGTCGTATGTCGTATGTTACCTTAGTTCCACCATGTTGCTCAAACACATTAAAATCTTCCTGATCATGTGGCCTATAGCCCTTATTATCCCTCCCAAAACTATTCACCTTCAAGAGCCAATGCAGCCACAGCCATTCCATGTTTTATAGAAAAATAGAAAATCAATCCAGCCAACCAACCCATACATTTTGTTTCCCAATAGAGTTTAAGCCTTTTATAGAATTCACAGGGTCTGAGTCATTTTTAAATTCTACTATATTCAATTATACTCAGTTTATACATTTTAGTAATGTATGACTAGCCAACTTGAAAACCTTGCAGTTTTGTTGGGGAGTTCTGGAGCAAGCTGAATTCTAGAGCAATACAAGGATCATTGAGGTAATTTTCTATGCTATTACTGTGAATTGCTGTAGCTGGTCTGTGTGTGTTTGTACAAGACAGCGAGACAGTGAGAAAGAGAGAGATCTAGATAGGTAATGAAACCATATATATTGATAAATCATATATAGGGAACAAGAAAGGCATGATTGCTACCATTTTGTAGCTCTTCTTCAGTGAAAAAGAACAATCACAGGAATTACAAAATCTATGGCCTGCTTTCAGTATGTCATGAATGATATTCTGGCAGTTACAAACAAATATATATACCTGTTGGAGAAAAAGTGCCTGAAGCTACAAGTTAGATAGCATGATTTACCTCTCTAATAAGTGCATACTTGATACATAAAATAGAATTTCAGAACATTACATTCTTCTTTTCACATACAACACTTCCAATTCTTGCAGAGAATGATATGCTGAATGCTCTTCCTTTAATATGACAAAATAGATGTAAAGGAGAATGGCAATTCTCTATTGGCAACCTTGGCAGAGGGTGTGAGACTTGTACATCAGGAGCATCTGTATGCATGGATATTTCTCAAGACTGAAATCTATGGGTGTAGAAATAAGGAATGGATGTGATGGCATTTAAGCTGCTAAACAAAAGAAACTGACAGAAGCACAAAAATTCATATGGGCTTTCATTAACCAGGGTTAATGTCAGGATACAGAATGCTAGACAGTGAATAAACAACCCTCAAGTCTTCTTTCTTTAATGAATTGGTTAAGCTGGAATCTCCCTGAATCGCCTGAATGTCTTTTTCCCAAATTGATTAACTGAAGGGCTAATGGCTTTTTCCTTTCTTTTTTTCTTTTTTGCTTGATAAGACTGAAACATCCATCTGGTTTGTTTGAAATACTCTTTTTACCAAGAGTTTCCACATGATGGAATGACAGCTGACCATTTTTTCTTTCCTATTTATTTTTACTGGCTACGAGTGTTGAATATTGGAATATTGCTACAAAGAATCCAGAGCCTTCCCTTAGATGCCCAGGTCCCAATAGTCCCCATTTCTTTCCATCTGCCCATCCATTGCAATCTTTTCAGGATCTTCTCACCAGCTTGGCCTTCTTGATGCTCTTCTCACCTCCCATCTTTCCAAGGTCTTCCTGTTACTGCCACTGAATCCCCCTGACCATTTTCAATGGTAGGCTTTAAAACAGCCACAAACGATGTGTGTTTTATTTAATGACAAATGACAAAAATGAGAGGTTGAAATGGCAATGTTTCTTCACACTGGAACCTAGGTAACATTTATTAATTTATACATTTTTAATTGCACCTCTATTTGATCACTCCAAAGCAGCAGACATACCACCTCCTATTTTCCCCATTAAAACGGTCCTGTGAGATGGTTTGGACTTGATTGAATCATAGTTGCCCAGCCAGCTTTTATGCCTCAGACAGGACTGGAATTCACAGTCTCCTGATTTCTAGCCCCACTCCTTAGCCAGTAAACTCAACTGGCTCCCAGTATCTCACACCTTATCCATGAAGATATGGACCTGACTGGATAATGACACTGCCTCCCATTTAGCCCATGGCAGCTCTAAGCTCACCTTGCCTAGGCTTCAAAACAAAGCAGAGCCAACTCTACTCAGTGGTTAGAAAATAAAGCTTCCAAGGAACTCCAAGAATGAACACTATCTGAAAAAAATATGAAAAAGGCAGTGTCAAATGACTTCTGGACTGCTTCCAGGAACCTGCACAGCTGTTGCTATATGCTCATAATGAATTGAGCCTGACTTGCTTAACTTTCCATTTCTCAAGCCAAACCAATTGAAAATATAATTTTAGTCCCTGTCCATTTATTTTCATATCACTTTATTTGTTCCAGATCTCTGACTGTCATTTTTTTTGGTCCTTGTTTTCTAACTTTGCTTTAATAACAGAAAGATTGAAATTTAAACACATATCATATGACCAACTTGGCCAAGAAAATAAGATAAGTCAGAGTGATAAGAGAGTTGCTGCTCTCTTTTTCTCCATCCCTGTTAATACTGAGAAATTTTACATTGGATAAAAATCTATGGAACACAAGCCTATATACAAGCCCTTGCTTTCTTCTGATCTCAATGCAGAATAAATCATTAGAGAGAAGGAGAGAGAAAAACTCAAACTAGACCTGTAAGCTTAGTATAGTAATTCAATTCTAGTTGAAAGCACACTATGTCTAATTCTATAAAGGAAAAAAAACAACAACACACAGCAATCTATAGCATCTTCCCTCCAACAACACCAGTAGGAATGGCACTATTCCATGATAAATCATTATTTTCATTGGACTGTTGTCTCCCCTCCCCCAAATTTTGTTATATCATAATGTAGCATCTTTATTCCCATGGAACCATTAGCAATAGCCAATAGCAATTAGACGTATATACTTCATAGTTCTTTTACAGCCCTCTCTAAGCAGTTTACAAGGTCAGCGTATTTTTCCCAATAGTCTAGGTCTTCATTTTACCAACCTTGGAAGGATGGAAGGCTGAGTCAACCTTGAGCTGGTTAGGTTCAAACTCCTGGCAGTGGGCAGAGTCAGCCTGCAATACTGCATTCTAACCACTGCGCCATTACGGCTCTTTATGTGAAAATTTTTACAAGTAGCCAATCTACATTTCCTAAAGGGAGGATAACTACATTTCTTTTCTACATTTTATTCCAGAGTTGTATGGAATTCATATTGAATTTTGCAAAGACTGAATTCTTCAATCATCTTTAGCTTCAATAAACGTAATTACTGGTGGTCTCTGTTTACAAAAAAAAAAACAACCTTGAAAACTTAATTGGTTCACAACACTAAAAGCCAAATTATGGCAGCATAAGGAGGCACAGCAAATTACACACAACTTTTGTCTGTTTAGATGCAAATTCTCTGGATTGTGTGATTGGCTGTTTTAAATGACTAGTTATTTCCCTAGATTGATGAGACAAATTTTATTTTCCCACCAACCAGATTTGAGAGTAACACATTTCTAAATCCAAAGGAATCTAGAGACATCTTTTATAAGATTTGCTTCTTGATAATCTTCCATTTTAGTTTTCCACAACAATAAAAGATCTGTTATTTCAAATTGTATAGTATAGCATATTTTCAGAAACATTCAGAAAATTTGTACTCGGGGATACTTTTACAGTGCAGTAATTTCTCTTGTCCACAATCCTGAAGAAAGTATATCACAGAGGGAGGGAATATTACTCCCATTAACATTTTATTCTATTCTTCTGCACTCTTTTGGAGTTTAAAAGCTTTGGAGAACTTTTGGTTAGTAACTGTTGTTTCAATATTCATGGCATAATGTATTTCAACTTTCAAACAGTGTTTCTTACTTCTCATCTCATCATGATGCCAACTTAGGAAGAATAATGACAACCTCAGAAAGAAATAATATGAAAGTAATTTTCATATATGGTATGGCAATAAGAAAGCATCATAAAAGCTGACATCCTTGGTTTCTCTGTATGGAGGGTTACTTGCCCTTCTCTACCGTGTGTTTCCATTATTTGCCTGACAGGGTTGCAAAAAACAGATGTGTGTTAATAAGTTAGCAGAAAGAAACAGAGAAACTGAGATTTGTCTACCTCATGGCGTGAGAAAATGTTGGAAGAGATGTGAATTTTCTTGATCTAGTTTGAATAAAAGATTCAAAATACTGAATCGTTTTGATCTGAAATGGTATTCCAACTCAGCAGGATGGAAATGATTTGATCCATTGAATTGAACTATCAATTTCCTTTTCATTAACGCTAGAAAAGTGGGGTTTTACACAGACACAAAAGCAATCAATTTGATTCAATGTGATTATTTAATTGGATGAAACAAATCAATGATTCAGTCAGACTAACTTTGAATCAAATGTCTTTCTACATTCATAAAGAATTGTCTCTGCACCTGCTTCTCCTACATGAAAAGAATAATAATGATAGCATAGTTTAAAATATTGTTGTGAAACTATCTGAAACAGTGTTCTCTGAAACTTCACTTGGAAAAACAGAAATAAGTGTTGAGTTGAATATAAATATAAATGTGATGACCTATAGAGCCCTAAATGGCATGGGTTTGGACTATCTTCGGGAGCACCTGCTGCCAGCATCAACTTCCCATCGTCCTGTGCGCTTCCACAGTGAGGGCCTCCTCAGGGTGCCACCGGTCAGGGAGTGCCGGCTGGCGGCCCCCAGGGGGAGAGCATTCTCTGTGGGCACGCTTGCCCTGTGGAATCAGCTGCCTGTGGAACTCCGGATGGCCCCCGACCTTCGCTCGTTTCGCCGGGACCTATAAACTGGGCTATTTGAGCTTGCCGGCCTGGACTGAAGGTTTTGGGTTAAGGTTTTAATTTTTAATTATTTTGGGGCTATTTAATTTAATTTAATTTTAACCTGTATATATTGTATTGTTTTAATTTGCCCTGTAAACCGCCCTGAGTCCCTCAGGAAAAGGGCAGTATATATATATATATATATATATATATATATATATATATATATATATATATATATATATATATATATATATATATACATACATATATACATATATACATACATACATACATACATACATATATACATATATATATATATATATATATATATATATATATATATATATATATATATGTGTGTGTGTGTGTGTGTGTGTGTGTGTGTGTGTGTTAAATGCTTGTTAACTATTTAGATTACCTTGCTAGGCCCCAAACATGGGACAAATCTTTATTTCCTGTTTCAGCCTAACCGAAGGCCATCGACAGGCAGTAGTCACAATAGTGACAGCTCATATTTGTGTAAAAAATTTAATAATTTTTTTTTACACACACACGCACACACACACAGACATATATACATATATATATATGTCATATACTCTTACATCAATAACAAGAAGCTCTTTTTGTTGATGAAAGGGTATGTGAAATTCAAGTGGTCAGAATGAAGGGGAAACTAAACTGTACTGCCAAAAGGTAACAATTATGATTCTCTTTGGGGAGATTGTGGTGGGCAACCCACAGCTTTCATGTGGGCCTCTAGCACACCATTTGTGGCTCACCAGCACTCTGAGAAATCATTGCCAAAATCTTGTAATGAAACATGGCCAATGTTGGCTCCTTTTTCGAGTTTTTGATGGTTTTAGGGGTGGGAATTGGAGTAGTTTCACTCTAAAACAGACATGTTAAACACAAGGCCAGGGAGCTGGATCCAGCCCATGAAGTGGTTTCATGCAGCCCACGAAACCATCCTGGAAACTGTGAGGGAACAGCCCCCACTGCCTTGGCCCTGGCCCAGAGACCCTCCTTCTGCCAGAGACCCTCAGATTTGCCCCACTCCTGCCCAGGCCCCCATAGGCACCCTTGATGCGAACGATGTAGAGCTGGCCACGCCCACCCAATAGGCCATACGGACTTTAGCCACACCCACCCAGTAGACCACGTAGACCCAGGCCACACCCACCTGGCCCCCTGAGGGCAACCACAATGCTGATGCAGCCCTCAATGAAATTGAGTTTGACACCCCTGCTCTAAAAGAACCAGGTCTTCAAGGCCAGTTTAAAAGGGTAGCAGTCAAGGTATTAGATCCTTCATGGGAATATCAATCCTAATAGACATCACCTAAAGCCTGTCAGATGATGCTAGATTATAGATGGGATGAGTATTTCTCTTATCAGGCATGCTCATAGATATGTCTGTAATATCAACAAATACCTTTAAGTTGTCTTTCTAGGTGCTATGAACACAAGAGATTCTTTTATCTTACAAGGCTGTAGTCTTTTGTATATTGGGCAATATATAAACCCTTAGTAATTTTCTATATTTTATATTTCAGGGCAAATGTATAAAATGTTTAGAAGCAAATCTATTGCCCTCTACACTTCTCCTACAAGCATCTCAAATCTTGCTCTCTTTTGGAATCCTACCAACTAGGTTTAAGAACTAAGATAGTAGCACAATCTGTACTTTTGGAACAGGCCTCACAAATCTTTGACAATGGTGTATATTTGACCACATAGTTGATATATGATTAATGACACAATTTGTGAAGAAAGCTTATTATTTTGTTCATTGTCACAATGCATTGTTATATAATTTTAAAAATAAGAGAGCAATTTTTGGAATGTTATATGTTGCCAACAGTACTCTTCACCATATGTGGTATTCCTTCATCTGTTCATAAAATATATTTTCAGAAACTGAATGAACCATTTCAGATGTCCCTTGGGAGAAATTCTCACTTCTTCTGCTTTTACTCAGGAAATCCCAGTTATAGATTTGTGAGAAAAAATTTAATTTCCCAGATTAAAGATAGACCTACTAATATGAATGCTAATGATACATCAGCTAGTGACACATTTTTTAATATATAACTTTCCCTCTGGCTCTTTGGATTTGGTGTATATTTTTAGAATTTGAAAGATATTCACATCCAGATGTTTTAGAAAGTATGTAGCTCCTTGTTTTTTATTAGCCACCAGTGCGATGTGTCCTGCATTAGCGCAGCAACTTTGGTTTCAATTTTATGTACAGGCTAAATTATCAATGTCAGGCAAAACCAGTTTGATAATAAAATGGGAATAATTTTCTTGAACAACATTGGTTGAAGGTAGTGTACACATTTAGATGAGCTAATAGGATCCAATGTTTACTTGTCTCTTTATTTACCATTTGAAAAGCTGCGACAGAAATGTCATTTGTCAAAAAGAACAACAATAATCACTGTTAAAGACATATTAGTTAAGACGTCAGACTGATAGCAAAGATCCAAGTTCTAATAGAAGAGATGAAGATCTATATACCCATGATATATGATTTGCTCTAGACCAGGGTTTGTCAATCTCAGCAAAAGATGTGCAGACTTCTTAAAATACACGCTGGCTGAGTGTTAAGGAATTTGTTGTGCAGAGATCTCCTTGTGCTACCAAAGAGTTGCACAGACAAGGAATGGCACTGAGAGCAGTAAAGTCACACAAGAATACACTGAGTTATAAAAACAACAAGTATTTTACTTTGAGGTGGTGTAAGAACAAAAAATGCACAGTCAAAAATAAACAGTCCAAGATCATACACAATAGCAACAGTCCAAAGCTACAAAGTCTTCTTACCGGTCCAGAGGTCAATACACAGTTTAGGTTACAACAGTAGTAAACCAACAGCAGAGCAAAAACAGTAACAGTAGAGATCAGTGAAATCAGAGAGAGAGAGAAGCTACGTTCCTAGCTTCCTCTTATGGCCATGAGAACACTTACACACCCATTGGCCAATTAACTTCTTAAAGCCATAGCATTATGGTTAATATATTTTCAACCCAACATTGTAGGCTAACACCATATGCCTAACACTGGGGAATTCTAGGAGTTGATGGAGTGAATAATGTTGGTTTTGAATCAAACATCTTACAAGCCTATATTGCAGGTTAACAGCACAGCTGAGTAAGCCTCTACAAACTTCAAAGAATGAAGAATGGATATCAGTTGGAAGACCCTTTCCAATATAGAAAAGTAAAGAAAAAGATACTAATTCTGGCAACTATAGGGATATTATTTGCCTTCATACATTTAGATTATTTATAGCAATCATAACAAACTGAGTGAAAATTAAATGAAGGAAAACAGGAACGTCTGAAAATTCACAAGGAATAAAAAGCCACTTACTGATTGAAGACAAAGAAGAAGAAAAAGAACCCTCTTAAGGGATTTGATAGACTATAATAAGGCATATAATTTATTTCTTCATATCTGGATCAGGAAATGCTTAAAAATGTTTATGATTAGTAAAAATGTTCAAAGGTAATGTCAATAAATGCACAGAAAATAAATTTAAAAGCAAATGGTGAAGAGTCCAGCAGAATCAAAATTAGGAGAGGAATATTCCAGAGTGGCTTACTGTTGTCTCTGTTATTTGTTTTACTACTTAATTTGCTTACAAATAATTTAAGCAAAACATGTGGCTATTTACTATTAGAGCAAGGTCAAATGGGCTATATATTCAAAACCTAAAATTATTCTGAAAATCAAAAGCAAAACTTTAATCTCTATTAAACAATGCCGATACGTTCAGAGAGGATATTGGAATACAATTCAGCTTAGACAAAGGTGCAGGTTTAATTATTAAAAGGGCAAAATTATTGAAGAAGATTAATTTCAGGTAATGAATGGGAATCTCATAAGACAATTGGCATAGGAAAGAGATCAAAATACTTAGGGTTAATGGAAACTTCTGGCTCATTACATGAGCAAGTTAAAAAGAATACCAGCTTTAATTATAGAAAATGCATTGGAAAGAAATTGTAAACTAATGCAGGAACATAGGGAAAATCATAAGCACTTGGGTAGTTCCCATTATTCAATATACAGCAGGTACAATTTAATGAAGAGAAGGACGAGGGGTCACATGATAGCAGTCTTCCAATATCTCAGGGGCTGCCACATAGAAGAGGGAATCAAGCTATTCTCCAAAGCATCTGAAGGCAGGACAAGAAGCAACAGATGGAATCTAACTAAAGAGAGAAGCAACCTAGAACTAAGGAAAAATTTCCTGACAGAACAATTAATCAGTGGAACAACCTGCCTCTAGAAGCTGTGAATGCTCCAACACTGGAAGTTGTTAAAAAGAGACTGGACAACCATTTGTTTGAAATGGTATAAGGTTTCCTGCCTGAGCAGGGGGTTGGACTAGAAGAACTCAAAGGTCCCTTCCAATTTTACTACTACTACTACTAGTAATAATAATAATTATACATGTTTTAACTTCTTTTACTTTCAGGACTTAATGATCTATAGGTGGCAAGGTCTGTAATGAGTTGCCACGAAGTTTGTAGAGAACAACTTTAGCAAGCCTGTGTTAAAAGGTTCATAAGGGTCATGTTGGACTTTTAAGTTCTCTGGTCTTCCCACATAATTGTCACTTTGGTATTAGTGACATTTTAAAGCAACGAAAGTGATACAGCATTTGCATTACTTACATGCTGAATTGTACATATGTGTTGTGATTCAGGGTCAGCCTGTGGGTTCGGCAGTTGGGTCGGACGACTCAGAGGAGGAGGAGGGGGGTGTTGAAGACCTTGCTGAGGGGGTTGAAGATCTTGCTGATGAGAGCCCTCAGCCAGGCCCCTCCCATTTGGTCACCACGGAGACCCAGCTGTGTGAGCCTGACAGCGTGGATGAAGATGACCCACAGCTGGCCCTGTTCAAGGATGCCCGACGCAGGAGGCAGTCAATTAGGAATAAACAGAGGAAGGCAATGGGGCTTCTCGGAAGGAGGCAGAGAGAAGCCATGCCCTGAACTCTATATAAGGGGAATGTGTGGGGAGGGCTGGTTTGCTGAAGGCAACCGCTTGGATAGTTCTTGTTTCTTAAAGCTCCTGTTTCTTGGTTCGTGTCTTGTTTGTTTTTGTAGCTATAAATTTGGCAGGCGTAATTCCAGCCTCTTGCCGTTTGTAAAGGGGTTGTCCCTGCCTTTTCTGCAGGGCCGGTAGCAGGCTGGTACAGAACAATATGCCATTTTTTGGAACTGAACATTTTGTTTCCAGATTTGGAATGAGTAAAGTCTTCTTTGCGTTGAGCTCCTGGGGCTTCATGGATACATCCATGGACTTTTCCTGCTAACTACCGGTATGCAAAGTGCTGACATTTTTCTTGTTTTTTTCTGCATTCCTTGATGTTGTCTTACAATGACTAACCAAGCCTGAGTCTATCATTAATCCCAGACAAGGTTAGCCAGTCAAAAATCTTAATCACATTCAAGGGCAGCTCTATCAAATATGGCAAATTTGATAATTTACTAAGAAAGTAAATCTATTTTTTAGAAATTTGCTTGCCCAGGCTGGTCACTCTATTGTTTTTCAGAAAGAAAATCTGGATGGGGTTACTCTAGCTATCACAATATTTAATTGTCAATTTTCTTCCAACTCCCTTTGATGGGCATAGTAATACGGGAAGTGGCAGGTTTCATTTTCTAAATCTGAGATTCAAATACCTTCAAATTCTTTACAACTGCAACAGAGAAGAAGAGTTTCACTTCTGTCAGTGAGTCTCAGCTGCATAGCTTCTGTGAAGCGAGTGGAAGAAAACTCACATGGAAGAAAGAAAAAAAAACCACATCATATACAGCTTTGCTTAAAACAACGTTTAAATACCATGTGATCGCATCCTGTCCTGCAGTGCACTGGTATTATAATCAATACTCTTCTGAATTTTGCTAAAACAAAATAAATAACATTGGAATATACTGGAGAGTTGTTATAAAACATATCTGCCATCATCTCCCCCACCTTTCCAGGAAAATAGATTGCTTCTGAGACTAAGATTTGCAGACTCATGACTCCAAATCAGAAAGCAATAACAAAGTTCAGAACTTTCTCAAACATTTCTAGAATAAGAACTGAAGGAGAAAGATCTGATCTTTGGTGCTCCTGATCTTTTCTGCTGAGTTCCCATTAATATCAAATCACATATATGTTATATTCCTGGTTTTCTAAATTTCTGTCCTATTAAAAATCATCATCATCATCATCATCATCATCATCATCATCATCATCATCATCATCTCCATGCAGTCTTAAAATGGAACAAGAAAAATAGTAGATGTTATGATTTGTTGTGACTTCAATCACATGTCTTTACAAAACAATTGAAAGAGAAACCAGGCTAAAGAGTTAGATGTTCTCTTCTTTTAAAAACCGAATGATGGTGGCAAATGTGTCAGGCACAAAGAATCAGAACAAGAACATTAAGTTCCAGTTAAGAAGATTTATTGTTTAAGCCTATGCACAAGAATCCAGTCAACTAACAGTCTTGACCTAGACAAGAGTCAACAGAATTCAAGGGTGTGTATGGATTTGGAGCATTTTTGTACATGTAATGATTCTGGGCTGAGTCCTCTCTTGACTCCATCCCCAGTTTCTGCCTCTTCTTCTCCTATGAATATGCCCCTTACCCTGTCTCCTGTACCATTAACACATTTTAAAAGAGAACATCTAGCTCCACATCTAGCTCCTTGCAATGGATACTAATTCCACTTCAAAATATATTCATATGACACATTACAGATTTCAAAGTAACCTCTTCTCCCCTTAAAATCCTTTGATGCATTCTACTAATTATAGAAACATTGGCTATAATAATCTAATGATTAAGGGAAAGCTCAGTTCTATGTAGTTCACAGCAGATAAGTTGAAAAAGCTTTTTAAATATGATATAAGGAAACCAGCTGCAGACTGAAAGCTTCCTACAACAGAATTGGTTTCCATTTTCAGTTGTAGGAAGTCATTGATCTGGGAGGGCGAGGCTGTGCTGAAAAGGGTAACTTTAAATAAGCTCCATTATGCTTTTTTATTACATTTTGAAGGCCAGTTTTCCTAGTTATCCTGTCAAAATTTATTGAAGCCTGTCACTTGGGTTTCCAGCTACAGTTACAGCAGCAGCAAGCAGGATGAGTTCACTATTTAAAAATACAGGAAACACTCTTGACCTAGTAACTCAATTTGAAGATCAATATTTTTCCATTATTTAGCATCCTGTCCTTCTGGAGCACATTCTATTGTGCAGTGTTTAACAGGTGAGGAAATGTAGGAAGTTTTTTATGCTATCTACCATTGTATGGTGCACTCTGACATACATTGTCAAATGGTTTGAAATGGGTTGGGAAAAAGTTGCCTTAAGGGTGAAAAAAACAACATTGTTTTCATCTGGATTGAGCTGGGGAAAAATATTGAATCTTAAGGATGGATTCATAGGATATCCCTATTTTAAACTCCTATGATCTCTTTCTTATGCACACATGGACCCACACACATTCTTTGTACCATCACTGCTTACTTTGCCCTTAATTTCTCTGGATACTACAAGAAGATGAATTGAAAGCTTTTCTAGAAAAAGGTTTAAAGGTTTCCCCTATCCAGTTGAGACTGACTCGAGGGTGTTGTGGCCATCTCCAATTCTCAGCTGAGGGAGACTGCATTGTCTGAGATAAATTTGTGTCATCATGTGGCCAGCATGAAAATATGGGACATGGTAATCTTTCCTACCCCTTCATGGATTACTGCCTTGTCGTGGCGAAGGGGCTTGTGTAATTCAATGAAGCTATGAGCTATGCCATGCAGGGCCACCCAAGACAGAAAGGTCATAGCAGAGAGTTCTGACAAAACGTGATCCACTGGAGAAGGAAATGGCAACCCACTCCAGTATCTTTGCCATGAAAACCCTATGGACAGTACCAAAAGGCAAAACGATATGATGCTGGAAGATGAGCCCCTCAGGTCGGAAGGCAACCAATATGATACTGGGGAAGAGCAGAGGGCTAGTACTAGTAGCGCCAGAAAGAATGAAGCGACTGGGCCAAAGCCAAAAGGACGCTCAGCTGTGGATGTGTCTGGTGGTGAAAGGAAAGTCTCATGCTGTAAAGAGGTTTTCTCCATAGGAACCTGGAATGTAAGATCCATGAATCAAGGAAAGCTGGACATGGTCAAACAAGAGATGACAAGACTGAACATCGACATCTTAGGTATCAGCGAACTAAAATGGACAGGAATGGGTGAATTTAATTCAGATGACCATCAGGTATACTACTGCGGGCAAGAATCCCTCAGAAGAAATGGAGTAGCCTTCATAGTAAATTAAAAAAATAGGAAAAGCAATACTGGGATACAATCCTCAAAATGACAGAATGATCTCAGTTCGAATCCAAAGCAAACCATTCAATATCACAGTAGTCCAAGTCTATGCCCCAACCACCAGTGCTGAAGAGGATGAAATTGACCGGTTACATGAAGCCCTACAGCACCTTATAGAACTAACACCAAAAATGATGTCCTTATCATCATGGGGGATTGGAATGCTAAAGTAGGAAGCCAAAAGATAACCAGAATAACAGACAAGTTTGGCCTTGGAGTACAAAATGAAGCAGGGCACAGGCTGATAGAATTTTGTCAAGAGAATACGATGGTCATAGCAAACACTCTTTTCCAACAACCCAAGAGACGGCTCTACACATGGACATCACCAGACGGTCAACACAGAAATCAGATTGACTATATGCTCTGCAGCCAAAGATGGAGAAGCTCTATACAGTCAGTAAAAACAAGACCAGGAGCTGACTGTGGCTCAGAGCATGAGCGTCTCATTGCAAAGTTTAGGCTTAAACTGAAGAAAGTAGGGAAAAGCACTAGGCCAGTCAGGTATGAATTAAATCATATCCCTGTTGAATATACAGTAGACATGACAAATAGATTTAAGGAATTAGATCTGATAGACAGAGTGCCTGAAGAACTATGGACAGAGGTTCGCAACATTGTACAACAGGTAGCAACCAAAACCATCCCAAAGAAAAAGAAATGCAAGAAAGCAAAATGGCTGTCTGAGGAAGCTTTGCAAATAGCTGAGGGAGGGAAGCAAAAGGCAAGGGAGAAAAAGAAAGAATGCAGAATTCCAAAGAATAGCTAGAAGAGATAAGAATGCCTTCTTAAATGAACAGTGCAAAGAAATAGAAGAAAACAATAGAATAGGGAGGACCAGAGATCTTTTCAAGAAAATTGGAAAGATGAAGGGAAAGTTTCATGCAAAAATGGGCATGATAAAGGACCAAAATGGCAGGGACCTAAAAGAAGCAGAAGAGATTAAGAAGAGGTGGCAAAATTACACAGAAGAACTATACAAGAATGAGCTTAATGTCCCTGATAATCACAATGAGGTGGTCACTGAGCTCGAGCCAGACATCCTAGAATGTGAAGTGAAGTGGGCCTTAGAAAAGCTGAGCAACAACAAAGCTAGTGGAGGTGACAGTATTCCAGCTGAGCTATTCAAAATCTTAAAAGATGATGCAGTAAAAGTGCTACACTCAATTTGCCAGCAAATTTGGAAAACGCAACAGTAGCCACAGGATTGGAAAAGATCAGTTTACATTCCAATTCCAAAGAAAGGCAGTGCCAAAGAATGTTCAAACTATCGCACCATTGCACTCATTTCTCATGCTAGTAAATTTATGCTTAAAATCCTACAAGCTAGACTCCAGCAGTATGTGGATCAAGAACTACCAGAAGTACAGGCAGGATTTCGAAGAGGCAGAGGAACTAGAGATCAAATTGCCAACATACGCTGGATCATGGAGAAAGCTAGGGAGTTCCAGAAAAAACATCTACTTCTGCTTCATTGACTATGCTAAAGCATTTGATTGTGTGGATCACATGAAACTGTGGCAAGTTCTTAAAGAGATGGGAGTACCAGACCATCTTATTTGTCTCTTGAGAAACCTATATGTGGGCCAAGAAGCACCAGTGAGAACTGGACATGGAACCACTGATTGGTTCAAAATTGGGAAAGGAGTCCAGCAAGGCTGCATACTGTCGCCCTGCCTATTTAGCTTATATGCAGAGCACATCATGAGAAAGGCAGGGCTAGATGAATCAAAAGTTGGAATTAAGATTGCCAGAAGAAATATCAACAACCAAATATATGCAGATGATACCACTCTAATGGCAGAAAGTGAAGAAGAACTAAAGAGCCTCTTGTTGCAGGTGAAGAAGGAGAGTGCAAAAGTTGGGTTGAAACTTAACATTAAGAAAACCAAGATCATGGCATCCGGCCCTCTCAATTCCTGGCAAATAGATGGAGAAGAAATGGAGGTAGTGACAGATTTTATTTTCCTGGGCTCCAAGATCACTGCAGATGGGGACTGTAGCCAAGAAATTAAAAGATGCTTGCTCCTTGGGAGGAAAGCCATGGGAAATCTTGACAGCACACTAAAAGCAGAGACATCACTCTGTCAACAAAAGTGCATATAGTCAAGGCTATGGTCTTCCCAGTTGCAATGTATGGTAGTGAAAGCTGGACCATAAAAAAGGCTGAGCACCAAAGAATTGAAGCCTTTGAACTATGTTGCTAGAGAAGACTCCTGCGAGTCCCTTGGACTGCAAGGCGATCAAACCGATCAGTCCTAGAGGAGATCAACCCTGACTGCTCTTTAGAAGGCCAGATCCTGAAGTTGAAACTCAAATACTTTGGCCACCTAATGAGAAGGAAGGAGTCACTGGAGAAGAGCCTAATGCTGGGAAAGATTGAGGGCAAGAGAAGAAGGGGACAACAGAGAATGAGGTGGCTGGATGGAGTCACTGAAGCAGTAGGCGTGAGCTTAAAATGGACTCCAGAAGATGGTAGAGGACAGGAAGGCCTGGAGGAACATTGTCCATAGGGTCGTGATGGGTCAGACACGAATTTGCAGCTAACAACAACAGAAATCTTTCCTGCTGAAAAGGTACCTATTTTTCTACTCACATTTGTACATTTTCAAACTGCCAGGTTGGCCATGATTTTTCAAGTTGAGGACAAGAAAGGATAGCCACAGCATTTTCAACTTCCTAGCTTATATAGCCTTTGCAACATTTACTTTACTAAACCTGCAAGCAGTTTGTGCTGCTTGGAGACCATCTTCATGGTTTTGAACCAACAGCATGCAATCCTGACTAACTACTAGAATCCTGACTAAGTATTCTGATTTGAATCAGATCTGAAACGGGAAAGGTACTTTGTAGGGGAGATGGGTTTGGCTTTCAGGAAAGCTGTGTGAGCCCAGAAAAATCCACATTTGGATTTGAAACAAATTAAGCAGGTAGTAAGAAAAGATATGTAGCCCAATGATTAGCTGCTTCCTAATTTATTTTATTCTGATAACTCTGCATAATGTATGATCAGCTCAGAATTCAGAGTTTTGTTGAGCTGTATAATATGTTTTGCTGCTTAAAAAAATGATAATAGCCACAAAGCTTATATGCAGTCCAACTAGGCTAAACTTTGAAATCGTGATGTATTTTTCTGACCAGTTCTATACCTTTCAGTTTGCCAAAGTAGGCTAAAAGCATTGCCTCCATGATTCTACTTCCCTCTGCTTTCATAATTGATTACTTAATTGTACAATGTTGGGGCTTTCTAGGACTGAGATTGATAGTCTCTAGATGGGGATTACTGACTTCTGTACAGTTATTCAATTTGTTTTCCCTGAAAGTTCACTGTGGAGAGTTTAGTCCAATATCACCAGAGACCTGAATGTCCCTCCAATCACTTATTGCCATTACCAGCAGAAATACACTAGGCACCAATTTTCAGGCCTGCAATCACAAATTGGTGAAACAAAGATCTATACTGTTTGTACAAAAAAGAAACATTCTCTTTGAAAACAATATACTGATTGCTAGCTAACTTCTATTTATTCTTGTGTTGACATAAGCAAGAATTACACAGTTTATTCCAGGCATAATAAATTGGTCACACATAGATTCAAAAAAGCCCTAAAACAGTGTTTTATATGTTCCAATACGCTGCAATAGTTACTTACTTACTTACTTACTTACTTACTTACTTACTTACTTACTTATCAAATACTGGATGCAAACTAATCAAGGAGAAAAGCAACCTAGAACTAAGGAGAAATTTTGTAACACTGAACAGCCATAAGAAGTTGTGGGTGCCTTCATCACTGGAGGTTTTTAAGAAGAAACTGGACAGCCACTTGTTTGGGATGGAATAGGGCAGGCATGTCAAACTTGCGACGTCACGTGATGTCGTGTGATGTATCGTGACTTTTCCCTCATTGCCGGCAATGGAGTTGGCATGGTTTCGGCGTGACGCATCCAGCCCATGGGCTGGCAGTTTGACATGCCTGGTATAGGGTCTCTTGCTTGAGCAGGGGTTTTACTAAGAAGACCTCCATGTTCCCTTCCAGCTCTATTCTGGTTCTGATTCTATTTATTTATTTATTTATAATTTCCTTGTCCTCCTGCCCCATCTTGCGACAAGGCATTTGGTGTTAATCAAATGAACTATTTAAATTATCACCACTTTTGTTGCTATTTTCTTTATGTGTCTGTTTTCCTCCTATCAAAATAAGAGTCAATTGTACCTAAAGATGGAGACAGCTTTGAATTGTAGATGGATTTTATATTTTTGAAAATGGTGAAGATAGGACTTAGGCGATGTCTGTTTATTTCAATTTCCCAGCAGGCTTTTATAAATGCAACTCAGAATTGTAGCAGCACCAAGAAAAGCTTAATTTGAATACTTCCACTTTAAAGTTTGCTGGGGTGATGGGAACTGAAGTCCAATGTGTCTGGGTTACATTAGTTTAGGGGAAGTTGTTTCAGAACAACTAAGTATAAAGGTGAAATTAAATTAACTTTTAATCTTCAAAGAATGAGAGAGACAGAGAGAGAATATTCAATTATGATACAAGAGGTCTACTTTGATCAGAAATAACATTCAAGATAACATGCCATGATTTAATCTCTTTAAATGTATGCAGCCTTTTCCTCTTTCCCTCCTCCACCCACAAATTTCTACAAAGACAGCCAAATTATGCTTTCAATAATTCACTATGTCTAATGTCTTAAAACTTTTAAAAGTCTTCAGGTATTGCAATCAGAAAAAGAGCTTTTGATTTTATATTTTTCAAATCAGGGCCAAAGCATAGAAACTCATAGCTAAATTAAAGGATCACAAAATGCATCCCAAATGTTTTATTCCTGGGGGGAAAATATGAAAATAAAGCAAACCAATATGCATCAGCACTTTCTAAGAAAGCAAAAAGTCAAATAAAACTTTTTCTCACTTTAGTGCAGTATCTCATCCTCCAAATACTTATTGGAAGATTTGCTTAAGTCAATGTATCAGAGTACCACTTGTTTTAAAGTTTTTTTTTTTAAATATATTAGTTGTTCATGATAGCAATGGCAAGTTGGGCAGTTATATATATTGGTTAAATAAACATGCACATGTTTCAAAGATAATCAATTTGTTAACCATGATATTATTGCAAACTTCTTGAAACTCCAATCTATCTTGAAGTAGAAAGTTTCCTTCCCATTTGTTTTAAATATGAAAGAAATAGGAAGAGAAATGAAAAATAACATTAACGCCATTCATTGTTCTCTGTTTTATCTCTCAGAATATCATAAACAAAGTGATTGCATTTCAGAACTTCATCCCAAGAACTCACTTACTGCTGACTTGCAAAACAAAGAGAATTGAAATGAAGATGGACAGAAGCCAATAAACTGAAGACTGAACTATGGGCAGTAAGGAAGATAATATTTTATTTTTCATTCGCTTTTAAAATGGAAAAAGTACTTCAAGTTAATTATAAACAACAAATTTAAAATATGCTAGTGTTGCTTCCTAAAGGCTAAAGTATCTTAATGTAATGCCTATTTATGATCCTATACTAAACCATTTTTGGAGTGTTTAGTGTTTAGTGGAATAGAACAGAACAGAACAGAACAGAACAGAATAGAATAATAATTTTATTGCCACTTTGAATGTACGCTAATTGGCATACATTAAAATGAAATTTCATTGCATTCAGCTCTCAAAAGGGTCACCACCTCCAATATACACTACATAAAGATGACAAAAATGCATAAATAAATACAGTATTATGCATATATCAAAATATATTATATGACACAAAGAAACAACACAGTCTAGTTCAGATGTATACATGTACATGGCTAGAAAAACGAATCTTGCAAGTGTACAAGATGGATAGCATAGGGAACAGAGATATTATAGAATCAGGTAGTCCTGCTAGAAATACTTTGAAACCTCCTCCCAGAGGGGAGCAACAGAAACATACATAAAGTGGGTGTGCAGGGACTCTAACAATGCTTTGAGCTCTAAGCACATAGCCCTGAATAAGCAGCATCCTGAATACCAGGGAGCAAGCTTCCTATGATCTTCTCAGCTGTCCTTACCACTCTCTGTATGGATTTTCTCTCTGAGGCACAATATTTTATCAAGTGATGGATAACATAAAGGGTGACCTTTATCCTATAATCCAAACTTTAACTTTTTCAACTACCAAGGGAAGCATGGAAACCTAACTTATGTCCAAAAGAACAGACACAATGACCGTGGCAGAGACCAAAGAGCTGGAGAATAAACCAATTCTACAAAATCTCTCCAGTTAAGGAGAAAACAGGAGATTACATACAGGTGCTCTGGACAGCTGGTTCTCATGAGGAGAGCATAGGACAGCAAACTTCCACAGGTTTAAACCTGTGATTCTGTGATTCAATGATTGAGAATCTCCATTGACTTACAGAGGGTCAAGGTTTATCATTCTGGTGGTGGCACAATGGTTAGAATGAAGTACTGCAGGTAAACTCTGTCCACAGTCTGCAGTTTGATCCTGATGGTTGACTCAGCCTTCCATCTTTCTGAGTTCATTAAAATGAGGACCCAGTTTCTTGGGGGCAACATGCTGACTCTATAAACTGCTTAGAGAGGGCTGTAAAGTACTATGAAGCAGTATATACCGTATATACTTGAGTATAAACCGAATTTTTCAGCCCACTTTTTGGGCTGAAAAAATCCACTTCGGCTTATACTCCAGTGAACAAAAAAAAGAACTTACCGAGGACTTGCGCGCGGCCAAGGCTTCGGTGCTTCCGGGATCGCGCGCACCTCTCCCAAGCCGCCGCCGTCCGGAGACCTGCCGAAGTTTGGGGAGGTTTGGGGAGGTGCGCGCGCACCTCCCCAAACCTCCCCAAACGTCGGCAGGTCTCCGGAGCTCCGTGCCCTGCCTGCCTGCTTCTTTCTGCTGCCTGGCTGCTCTACGATGTAACCCGCTTCATGATAGAGTGCGACGCCTGCAAGGACTGGTTTCATGGCAGGTAACACAAAGCGGTCATTCTCGCCTTTCCCTCCCCCCCTCGCCCGCCCACTCGCTTTTTTTTTCCTCTCAAGCATCACTGGACTGGGCGAGGGAAATCAGAGAGAAGCTGGGCGTGCAGCGTCACGGCGACGGCTGGAAGCCTCGCCCAGCTAGAGAGAGAGAGGAAGGAGGGAGGGAGGGAGGGAGGGAGGGAGGGAGGGAGGGCGCGCGCAGGCAGAGAGGGTTTGGTCAGGGTGGCGGCGGCGGCAGCGGACATGGGGAGCTGAGGTGCTGTCCGGTAGGTAGAGGCCGTTATGGGAAGGAGGCGGAAGAAGGGACGTGTGGGGGAAGTACGGGGGCCGTGTAAACGGAGTACGTGCGGCGCCGCGCAGGTCTGATAGAACTGGGCCGGCAACGGGTGCTTGTGAAGCGGCTGAGGGCTGGCTAGGAAGGGGGCGGCGGCGGCGGCGGCAGACGCGGGGAGCTGAGGCACCGTCCGGTAGGTAGAGGCCGTTATGGGAAGGAGGTGGGAGAAGGGACGTGTGGGGGAAGTACGGGGGCCGTGTAAACGGAGTACGTGCAGCGCCGCGCAGGTCTGATAGAACTGGGCCGGCAACAGGTGCTTGTGAAGCGGCTGAGGGCTGGCTAGGAAGGGGGCGGCGGCGGCGGCAGACGCGGGGAGCTGAGGCACCGTCCGGTAGGTAGAGGCCGTTATGGGAAGGAGGTGGGAGAAGGGACGTGTGGGGGAAGTACGGGGGCCGTGTAAACGGAGTACGTGCAGCGCCGCGCAGGTCTGATAGAACTGGGCCGGCAACAGTTGCTTGTGAAGCGGCTGAGGGCTGGCTAGGAAGGGGGCGGCGGCGGCGGCGGCAGACGCGGGGAGCTGAGGCGCCGTCCGGTAGGTAGAGGCCGTTATGGGAAGGAGGCGGGAGAAGGGACGTGTGGGGGAAGTACGGGGGCCGTGTAAATGGAGTACGTGTGGCGCCGCGCGGGTCTGATAGAACTGGGCCAGCAACGGGTGCTTGTGAAGCGGCTGAGGGCTGGCTAGGAAGGGGGCGGCAGCGGCGGCGCTGGCGCTTTGCGGGCGGGACAAGGCTCTCGAGAGAGAACATGGTGGAGGTGGAACCGACCCCACCGCTCCCTGCAGGGGAGAGAAGCCGGGCAAGCGCTGCTCCAGTCCTCGCTCTTCTTCCCTCTCCCGATTTTGCCTTCCTCTCCAAGATAAGTTCGAGCGGTAGGGGAAAGTTAGAGCCCCTTTCTGAGGCCGCCCCTTACTTGGGATTGTTGGGCGAGAAGGCGACGTGGGCACGGAGGAGGAAGTAAGTCATGCTTTACTCGTCACTGCGGGGCGGGGAGAAAAAAAGTTCTTGCCGGCCGGACTTGGATGGCGGCAGCGGCATCAGCTGGGAGCCGCAGCCCTGCCTAGTCCGGCTGAGCTGAACCAGCTCAACACAAAGCGATCGGGCCTTTCCTCCCCCCCTTTCCCTCCCCCCTCCCGCTCTAGGGCAGAGATCCCCTTCCTATCGCTCGGGGCCTTTCGTCTCTTTGGCTCGCCAGGGCTGGAGCGGCCAGAGCGAGCGGCAGAGGAGAGATGGTGGGCTTTCCTTTCCTTTCCTTTCCTTTCCTTTCCTTTCCTTTCCTTTCCTTTCCTTTCCTTTCCTTTCCTTTCCTTTCCTTTCCTTTCCTTTCCTTTCCTTTCCTTTCCTTCCCTTCCCTTCCCTTCCCTTCCTTTCCCTTCCCTTTCCTTTCCTTTCCTTTCCTTTCCGTTAGAGAGCTACCTTCGTGATTACAATGTGGAGTGGCCGACTGAGGCTGAAAGCACATTAGGTAGCACTTGAGACATGCAGGCAAATCCTGCTAAAGGGCTTTCCCCCCCCACTGGATCCGCGCTCCGCAAGCCTCTGCCGCCGGCGGAGGCTGGATCCGCGCTCCGCAAGCCTCTGCCGGCGGCAGAGGCTTGCGGGGCGTGGATCCAGCCAGCGGCAGAGGCTTGCGGAGCGCGGATCCAGCCTCCGCCGGTGGCAGAGGCTTGTGGGGCGCGGATCCAGCCGGCGGCAGAGGCTTGCGGGGCACGGATCCAGCCGGCGGCAGAGGCTTGTGGAGCGCGGATCCAGCCTCCGCCGGCAGCAGAGGCTTGCGGAGCGCGGATCCAGCCTCCGCCGCTGGCGGAGGCTGGATCTGCGCTCCGCAAGCCTCTGCCGCCGACTGGATCCGCGCTCCGCAAGCCTCTGCCACCGGCGGAGGCTGGATCCGCGCTCCGCAAGCCTCTGCCGGCGGCAGAGGCTTGCGGGGCGCGGATCCAGCCGGCGGCAGAGGCTTGCGGAGCGCGGATCCAGCCTCTGCCAGCGGCAGAGGCTTGTGGAGCACGGATCCAGCCTCCGCCGGCGGTAGAGGCTTGCGGAGCGCGGATCCAGCCGCCGGCGACAGAGGCTCGATCTGCCGTTCTGCAAGCCTCCGGCGCCGGTTAATACCCTGTATTCAGCTCTGGGAAGTGGGGGGAAGGGGGAGAGAGGGGGAGTTTGGGAGGAGGGGGAGGGGGAGCTCCACCGTGCAAAAATAAAGCCCTGCCGCTCTTCACGTTGCTTGCCCGACTGGCTGTCACGGGACCGCACGGATCGCCTCGCTCCCACCGGCAGCTGATTCCTTCGAGTTTGGTCTCGAGCGATTTTGCATTTTCTCCAGTGCTGAAAGCCACTCAGCGGATCCCAGCCTCGGCTTATACTTGAGTCAAGAACTTTTTCCAGTTTTTGGGGGTGAAATTAGGGGTCTCGGCTTATACTCGAGTCGGCTTATACTCAAGTATATACGGTAAGTCTAAGTGCTATTGCTATCAAATTAGTTTTTACTTGTGAAAACCAATTTTATTAGTTCTTTTAGTTATTAGTTATTAATTTTTTATTCTCCTCTCTTTCTCTTGGTTAAGTTTGCATTTGCTTTTACTATTATAATCAAAATTATCAATAAAAATTATTATTAAAAAGACACCAGGACTTTAACTTTTTAGAGGTAAATTCATATCTGCTTTTGCAGATGCTATGTTCATGTGTTAGTTTTTTTTAAAAAGCTTTCATTTTCAATATTTTCATACCCAGTTTTTTAATGTAATTTTTAATGAGATTTCAAAAATAAAGGGGGTTAATTCTTCAGTTAATGATGTAAATTCAATTTCTTGATTGCCTGGATTGTAAATAACCCAACTTTTGAAGAGCACTTGGAGAACTCAGTAATTTATTTGCTGCTTTGATTTCTCAATATACAGTAACATCCCTTTACAAAACATAGCCATTGTATTTCAAAAGCCATTGCTGTTCATGTACCCCTTAGGTAGAATTACAATCTATAAACATGGAGCTTTATTTACTTTCCTGAAAGCTTACCATGCTCATTCCTGAAAAGATTATCACAAATAAGGTTGTGCTGTTCTTTGGTTTTGAAGGCAAAATCTGCTCCAGGGTGGGCAGTGGTGCCCATGCACCACTCATCTATAACTTCTAAAAACAAATACACATTTTTCTGGGACTGCACTCAAGTTCAAAAGATAGCTGTATGATTTTGTGAAAAAGCACACAGAAGGAAGGGAAGGGAAGGGAAGAGAAGGGATGAAGGGATGAAGGAAGGAAGGAAGGAAGGAAGGAAGGAAGGAAGGAAGGGGATTTACTTTAATAATGTGCTAAAAGCTTTCTTTTCCATATGAAAGAGGCTTCTAATTTTCTATCTCATTTCCACATGCTTAATTTCTTTTGAATTGCTCTTGATTGTGTTTTTGAGCTTTATTATTATAAGGGAAATATTCAGTTGTATTTTTCTTAACTGTGCATATCTTTTATGACATCTGCCCTCTAGAACAGTACCCACTGAGTTCCACATGGCTCTTACTCTGATGCTATTCAAAAAGTCTATGAAAACCTGGCTCTACCCTATTGGGATACTGATTGTGAGACCTCATATATTTCTTTTATGTTTGAGTTGTATGTATGGTCCGTGCTCTTTTTATCTGTATGTACAGTCTTTTTTTAATATTTCCTAAAGCTTTCCCTTTCACTGGCATGTAGCAGAATGCAACAAGACAAGTACAGAGAGAAAATTGGAACAAGGCCAACTGATTTCATCTAGGGAAAACTCTTCAGACATTTGGCTCCTAAAATATTTAAGGCTTTAAAGATGAGTAGTGTCAGCAGCTCGAATTGGTCTCAGAAGAAAATAGGCAGCCAGTCAGATTTATATTTTACATGACAAAATGAACACACTCTAAGATAGCTGTAAAAACCTGAAAGCTACTTTTAGTCACATTGAAGCTTCAATGTTCCAGAGCAAGTCATCCCTTCCACCAGGAGCCCAAGCAGAGGTGATGGTCTATAAAGCCAAGGTAAAAAAAAAAAACACGTAAGAGACACAGAACAGCAGAGGAAAGCCAGTCATGGGGCAAAGAAGAGTTCAAAGAGGCAGCAACACCTTAAACTCAGATGAGAATATATAAAGCATTGTCAAAAGACAAGACAAGCTTGCTGCATGAACAAGCTGAATCAAAGTGGGGAATACGCAGGCATACCCAAAGGTAGTAACAGACATTGATTTCAGTGTTTGGCTACTTTCTGCTCAATGTTTTAGTCGAGTAGAGATCTTACCAGAATTCAATCAGTTGTGTCTTGAAGGAGCAGGAATAAATTCTTTTACTAGCAAGGAATTTAACCTTGAAACTACACATTTGACATTGCACCACCATTTTTATGAACTCTGGAGCTCTGAAGAGGCTGAGGTACGATATCTAACAGAATAACAGAGTTTGAAGGGATCTTGGAGGTCTTCTAGTCCAACCCCCTGCTCAGGAAGGAAACCCTAAACCATTTTAGGCGAATATCCAGTCTCATCTTAAAACTTCCAGTGTTGGAGCACCCATAACTTCTGGAGGCAAGTTGTTCCATTGTTAGAAAATTTCTCCTTAGTTCAAGGTTGATTCTCTCCTTGATGAGTTTCCATCCATTGCTTCTTGTCCTGCCTTCAGCTGCTTTGGAGAATAGCTTGACTCCCTTTTCTTTGTGGCAGCCCCTGAGATATTGGAACACCGCTATCATGTCACCCCTAGTCCTTCTCTTCATTAAATACCCAATCTACTCTTAGCTGCATGGATCTATATACTCATGTCTATTCTTAACTCCATGGATCTTTATCCATCCTTTCTCCTCTTCCATTGATGGGAATTCGTCTGAGGGTACTATAAAATGTTTTGCACAATTCAGCTGAAATGAACATATCATGCTGGGTTCACTCCATCCTATGAAGAAATGACCACCCTTGCTCAATGAGATGAATCTAATAAATTACTGCATATTTTGCTCTGTTAAGGCCATCCAACTTGGATCTATGAACCTTTCCAAATGACAAAGCTGCATTTTTTTCCTCAAGAGAAGTGCACTTTCATTCAGAACAAAACAACAGTGTCCTTCAGCCAAGATAGTGAGAATTTTTATAAAGCTGTATCGATATCAGAGGATTCTACAGTGATGGTCACAGCCCTCAAAATAACAGGTGGGAGTAAGTGATCAAAACCCTGATCCTCTTCTTTTTCTTATTATTATCTCGAAAATTCCATTTCTGTATTGAACACTGTGTTGTCTAGTTATACAAGTAGTAGAATATAAAAATCATCACATTCACAATAATCTTATCAGAATACAATTATACTAAGAAGTAGCAATCATATTGTTAAAAATAGTATTTACCACAACAACATTAATTGTATAACAAAGTATTTACTAATCATTTATAAATCTTCCTCACATAATCCACATTTTCTCATATTTCCAACTTTCTAATCTCTGTTTTTATCAGCTATCCATTGGTAAAATAAGACCTATGTCATATAATATTCAGTTTCTTCTTTTTCTTTAATCTTTAATGTTAATCTATCCATTTCTGCACATTCCAATATTTTTAACATTATATTCTTCTCTATAGGGGTTTCATTTTTTTCAAAATTGTGCATATAACAGCTGCTGTTAATGTATATAAAATTATTACCTTTATTATAGTTCCCTAGTATTAAGTATTACCTTTATTATAGTTCCCTAGTAACATGCCCAATAAGAATATCTCTAGTATTAAATCTGTATGTTGTTTTATCATTGCTTCCAACCATAGGTGTATTTTATTCCAATATTTTTTTTGCTTTGGGACATGTCCACCACATGTGATAATACAATGTGATATTTGATTGCATTTCCAGCATTTAACAGATTTATCTTTGTACATATTCTCTAATATTGCAGGTGAAAGGTGCCATCTGTAGAACATTTTATAAAGATTTTCTCTGTACACTGTTGACATTGTAAATTCATAGTTTCTGTCCCACAGTTTCTGCAATTTATCTAATTCTATTGTATATTCTATTGTATGTTTTATTCTATATTCTATTCTACCTTCTAATTCTATTGTATTCCTGCAGAGTGAGTGCCTGTTACTCGTCCCAGCTTCTGCCAACCTAGCAGTTCAAAAGCACATAAAAATGCAAGTAGAAAAATAGGGACCACTACGGTGGGAAGGTAACAGCGTTCTGTGTGCCTTTGGTGTCTAGTCATGCCGGCCACATGACCACGGAGACGTCCTTGGACAAGCGCTGGCTCTTCGGCTTTGAAACGGAGATGAGCATTGGCCCCTAGAGTTGGAAACGACTAGCACGCATGTGCGGGGGAACCTTTACCTTTACCTTATTTTATAGCCAAAATTCTTAACCCATATTACCATTGTCTCCTTTACTTGTTCTTCTTCCATTTTAGTACTTAATAAATAATTGCATTTCCTTTTAAATTAATTTCACATCTATCCCCATTAGAATTCAACCAATTCAGTTGGTTCTTTATAAAAACCATATATCTTCCTATCTTTTTCATATCTGGATTGTATCTGTAACTGTGGCCACCATGATAGGTCAATGCCTAGTCTATTAAGTTCCTGTTTAGTTTTAAGTTCCCCCTTTTCATTTAATATATCATTGTATCTTACATTTTCCCCCATATTAATTACATTGGATGTATTAGTGCCTCCATTGTAGATAAACTATGAACTATATTTTTCAAAGATCCTGGAGCACTGGGGAACTACCAGAGGACTGGAAGAGAGCTGATGTAGTTCCCATCTTCAAAAAAGGGGAAAAATAGATCCAGAAAACTACAGACCTATCAGCCTGACCTCAATACCTGGGAAGATTCTGGAAAAGATAATCAAACAACAAATCAGTGAACACCTTGATGCAAACAAAGTCATCACTAAAAGTCAACATGGGTTTGTCAAAAACAGATCATGCCAGACAAATCTTATTACATTCTTTGACCAAGTGACAAAACTAGTGGACCAGAGGAATGCTGTAGATATAATTTACTTGGACTTCAGTAAGGCATTCAATAAAGTAGATCACAACCTACTACTTGATAAGATAGAAAAATGTGGGTTAGATAGCATCACCACCAGATAGATTCGTAGCTGGCTGACAGGCCGTACTCAGCATGTGGTCCTCAATGGAACCGCATCTACATGGAAGGAAGTGTGTAGTGGGGTGCCTCAGGGCTCTGTTCTGGGCCCAGTGCTCTTCAATATCTTCATTAATGATTTGGATGAGGGGATAGATGGGGAACTCATCAAATTTGCAGACGAAACCAAGCTGGCAGGAATAGCCAATACTCCAGAAGATAGGCTTAAGATACAGAAGGATCTGGACAGACTCTAACACTGGGTACTATCTAACAAAATGAAATTCAATGGTGAAAAAAGTAAGGTTCTACATTTAGGCAGGAAAAATCAAATGCATAGGTGTAGTATAGGTGGTACCTTGCTCAATAGTAGTAACTGTGAGAGGGATCTCGGAGTCCTAGTAGACAATCACTTCAATATGAGCCAGCAGTGTGCTGCAGCTGCCAAAAAAGCCAACACAGTGCTAGGCTACATTAACAGAGGGATAGAATCAAGATCAAGTGAAGTACTAATACCACTTTACAATGCTTTGGTAAGGCCACACCTGGAATACTGCATCCAGTTTTGGTCACCACGATGTAAAAAGATGTCGAGACTCTAGAAAGGGTACAGAGAAGAGCAACAAAGATGATTAGGGGGCTGGAGGCTAAAACATATAGGGAACAGTTGCTGGAATTGGGTATGTGTAGTTTAATGAAGAGAAGGGTGAGGGGTGACATGATAGCAGTGTTCCAATATCTCAGGGGCTACCACAAAGAAGAGGGAGTCAAGCTATTCTCCAAAGCACCTGAAAACAGGACAAGAAGCAACGGATGGAAACTAGTCAAGGAGAGAAGCAACCTAGAACTAAGGAAAAACTTCCTGACATTTAGAACAATTAACTAGTGGAACAACCTGCCTCCAGAGGTGGTGAATTCTCCAACACTGGAGGTTTTTAAGAAGAGACTGGACAGCCATTTGCCTGAAATGGTATAAGGTTTCCTGCCTGAGCAGGGGGTTGGACTAGATGACCTCCAAGGTCCCTTCCAACTTTATTATTATTATTATTATTATTATTATTATTATTATTATTATTATTATTATTATTATTATTATTATTATTATTATTATTAACAAACTGGTATTTTCAAATATTGTTGTTCTTTAATTTTTGTCCATACTAGCAGTAATGCATCCCTAATATAATGTCTTTGGAACTAGCTATGTATTTCACTCTTCCCACACCATAAAAACATGTGTCATCTCAATTGAAGATCATGACCCTCCAGCGTCAAGAATCTTATGTTCCTCAGATTAATCCATTCTTCAGATCCTCTTCTTGTGTGTGCAGTGTATAGATTTCACATTAAAAAAGGCAGAACTCTGATTATCCAGTCATGCCAGTGACCATTGCTGCAGATGTCTCTTTGTACATTGGCTGCCATCTGATTAAAAATTAATTTGATTTTTATTTGCAGTTCAGTTCAACAATGTTTCACCAAATTGTTTCACCAAACTGAATCTAATTTCCTAATTCAGGTGTTTTTTTAAAGGATTTTGCACATATAAATATATGCTAATCAGTTTAAAGGTATCCAGTTGAGTGTCAAGTCCAAATTGTTGATCTGATTGCAATGAGGGTTGATTTGGTGAATCAATACAATTAATCTGCATAAAGTCTTTGAACTGAATATTTTCATAGCCTTAAATTTTGTTATGATTATTGTTATGCCTGGTTGCTCAGTTATCCAGATGTTTAGACTGGCTTGGCATTTTTATCCATCTTTCAAGTCCTTCCCAAGGACCTGAAATAAGCAGATGTATGATGGTGTTAAAGGTATTATCATAGGATGTAAGTTGTCCCAAGCAATGCTTATTAGTACTAGATTATTATTTGTCAATTTTTATTCTACCTTTGAGCTGGGGGTTAACTCAAGGCAGCAAACATACCTAAAATTCCTTTCTCTTCTCCAACCCTGTGATGTGGGTTGGGCTGAGAGGAAGTGATTGGTTCAAAGTCACTCAACCAGTAGCCTGGTAACTTTAACTTTAACTTTAACTTTAACTTTAACTTTAACTTAACTTTAACTTTAACTTTAACTTTAACTAACTTTAACTTTAACTTTAACTTTAACTTTAACTTTAACTTTAACTTTAACTTTAACTTTAACTTTAACTTTAACTTTAACTTTAACTTTAACTTTAACTTTAACTTTAACTTAACTTTAACTTTAACTTAACTTTAACTTTAACTATGCTAAGCACATTGGTTTGTGCTTAAATTGTAAGCCGCCCTGAGTCTTCGGAGAAGGGCGGGATATAAATGGGATTAAAATAAAATAAAAATAAATAAATAAAAACTTCCACACTAAGGCTTTTTCTATAGGTGTAAAATATATGCAGATGTGCTAAAAATGAGACATTGATAGCAACAGTATTCCTGGCTAAAAATAAGTAACTGATAGTGACTGATAGCATTTGATATAGTCCATAGTCTATCCTCATATTAACTAAGATCTGATTCAAATTTTATTCAGGTTATTGATCCCATCTAACATTTCAAATCAATTGAGCTATTCAGATTGTTTCAGTTGGAGTCAGAGTTTCCCTATCAATTTAGAGAAGAGCAAAAAGGCCCTTCCAAATTGCCAAATCAATCAGTTTAGTTCACCCAATCCAATTCAACCTTCCAGGGTGATTCAGAAAGTTAATTAAATCCCACTGGCTTTGAATTAAATCTCCAAAATCAATCCCTGAATCAAAGCTAATCACGCCCCTGATAAACAAACAACCTGTAAGAAAGTTTGGAAGATCATCACAGCATTTTGTGGGTTTCCTCTTTTCTTGACCAGCTTTCTGCTGAAATTTAATTCATATGTAATTTCCTGCAATAAAAATTCTAGCTGATCCCAGCGAGGCCAATGTAGGAAAAGCCTGAATAAACATTGCTCTCAGTGAGATGATGTTTGCAAAAGGCAAGGAATGTGATCAGGTTGGCTTTGTACCAGCTGCCAGTCATTAAATGAAATTAATGTTCTGACAAGCTCGCCAAGAGAACATGGAGATAATAATACAAATGTCAGGTCTCCTGTGTCTTTTCTTTTTTATTATCAGTATTTCCCAGGGAGGTTTCCTGAAAGCAACCACATGATGTTTGGACTACTAATACTATCATGAGTCTTTCTGGAGCAGCTATCCCAAGTTTCTGTATTTAGAATTTCCTCAATATGCAGAATTTGAGCCAACTATGAAAAAAAAATAGTACTGTGAAAAAAATTAGATTCCTAGTCCAATGTTATATGTGGATAAATCTTTAGAAACACGTATGCTTTGGCCACCTAATGAGAAGGAAGGACTCACTGGAGAAGAGCCTAATGCTGGGGAAGATTGAGGGCAAGAGAAGAATGAGGTGGCTGGATGGAGTCACTGAAGCAGTCGGCGTGAGCTCAAAGGGTCTCCAGAAGTTAGTAGAGGACAGGAAGGCCTGGAGGAACATTGTCCATGGGGTCACAGCTAACAACAACATACTGATTTCTTATAGCGCAGACCAAAAATGTAACTTTTTCTGTAACATCACAAGAAGACTGGATTTTCCCAGCTTTGTTCCCTGGGAACTGATGGTCAAACACTTGTTGTTCTCAAAACTAGGAAATGTCATGGTTCCAATAGATGAGACCAGCAGAAATAAGAACTCTGAGGCAATTGCTTTCCTCAAAGAACACATTTCATGGCTACATAGTATTGACATGAACAAAGGTGAAACCAAGACTGAAAGTTCCCTCCCCCCCAAAGGTTACAAAGTAACAAGTTGAACTTCCCACCCCTAGCAATTGTCATAAATCCCAATTAACTACTTTGGCGGGCTTTCTAACAGAAGCTTCAGCCCGCCAAAACTTAGGTAGCTTGACCTTGGTTCCCACAGAACAGTTATTATTATGTCTAAACTAAAAGAATACATCTTCTCCTTCCCGTTGCTGTGGCAACCGAAAATGAAGTGAAGATGGCTGCAGCCAAGTTTGTTTGAAAGTTGTCAGGAAACATAAGTAGACTTACATTGCATTGATTGTGCTACTCCTTATGTAGCTGATTTCCAAATTCCATCTAAAAGAATATCCATCACTGCATCTTCTGGTAACAAGTTGCCTGTTTGAAAGCTCCTGCTTTTCAGCTTCCTTGACTCTAGGCTTATGGAAGGGGGCATGCATGGTTGGGGGGGGGAGAACAGGGAGGGATGGACTTCCTTCTTTCTAGTTTCCCCAGACCATTATGTAGCTCTTCACCTGACTCTTCTTGAAAGGAGTAGATAGCCATTAAAATCAGAGAAAACAATAGAAACTGCAGAAAGAGCTACCACAGCTACCATCACTACTGCAGATGAGCAGAAAAAGTGAAGTTGTCAAGCTGTTGGGCAGCTGCCTAAAATTGAAATCAATCTTTTTTCAAGTATAATTGTCACAGAGTTCCTCTCAGTGAGATTAATTGATGAGAAAGGGGTTGGGTTCCAAAACTTCCAGCAACTAAATTATTCCCTATTTAGAACTAATATATGTCCTTGTGCATTAGAGATTTCCCAATTTTCCTTCTAGCAGGCTTCTGTGCTTTAGCAAGGAAGAAGGTCTCTAATGGGAGAAACATGCAAATAACTCTTTATATCCTCTTAATCCTTATCAGTCTGTGGACCAGCTTACACATTGCCCACATCAAGCCTTTCTCTCTTTCAGAGCCTGGGAAGTCCATTTTTCCCTCTTCTTTCCTGGGATAACATTCCAGTTGACAGAATATGCTTGCCCAACTGCATCCTGGTTCTTGAGGTAGCCAGTGGTGCTAAGCCTCCCTATTTCACTGCAGTGTTGGAACAAAGTACTGTTATCCATGCTTGGAAGCTACCCCTGAACTTCAGGACTGACTGTTTACAATTTGAATAGCTTTACAACATATCTCAATATGATCAGGATGCATCCTCAGCAAGTAAAAGGGAGAATAGGGACCTAGATTTCTGAAAGACCGAAAGAAAATGGACCGTATGTATGAAAGTGATTTCAAATTGGAGCTTGCTGAAATACATTTGTGAGAGTTTTCTCACATCTGAAAGGAAGGTCAGAATCTTTGCCTTCCTTTGGATCTATTTTTTTAAGAGGATGGAGAAAAAGAAGTAGGTATGACACTTCAAAAACTACATCAAAGAAAAATGAAGAGTTGATTTTTTGATGTGGAAGATGAAAGACACAAACTGTCCATTTCCTATATCCATTCAAAATATCATAGTTATAGAAGATTGAGGTTTTTAATTACTGCATTTCATTTGAAAGTAGGCAGGATACATTTTGGAATATCTTGAAATCCTTTTAGCACCAATATTTTCATCAGAGGAGCAAGAAAGTCTTAAGTCAAAAGTGCTTTTTTAAAAAATTGTGCATTGTTTATATATTTGTTTACCAAATAGATTAACTACAATAAACAGAATAGAACTTGTGATCTAATAAATGGAAAGTAATGACGTACTTAATGTTGTTTGTATGATAGCAGCCTTCCAATATTTGAGGGATTGTCATAGAGAAGAGGAGGAAGACCTATTGTCCAAAGCATCTGAAGGCAGGACAAGAAGCAATGGGTGGAAGATCATTAAAGAGAGATCCAGACCAGAACTAAGGAGAAATTTCTTGACAGTCAGAACAATGAATCAGTGGAATGGCTTGCCTCCAGAAGTTGTGGATGCTCCATCACTGGAGGATTTTCAAGAAGAAACTAAACAGTCATTTGTCTGGAACAATATAGGTATCCTAGGTGAGCAGAGGGTTGGATTGGAAGACCTCCAAAGTCCCTTCTAACTGTATTATTGTTCTGGGTTCTATGTTTCAAATAGGACTTGCCTGAATCCTATAGAACTCTCATTAGTTTACATTGCTAACACAAAACTAAACTTCATCATAACAAATTTTTCACTCAAGTGATAGAAGAATGGGAATTTCAGTATAAATTAAGTTGATTTATGATGTGCCATCAAGTTGCTTTTGACTCCTAGTGACCACATTTTCTCCATGATTCAACAGAAAATAAGAATATTAAATCTGCTTCGAACATACTTTGATACTGTAAGTACAATGTATATACTTACCATTCCATCCAGTGATATTAATTTTACTAAACGTCTCCCTAACCTGGACCCACAATAGGGAAGTCCCATTTTGCAGGTAGCTAGTAAATTAAGGAAAGATCCCACTAAGAGATTGGTCTTATTTATCCGGTCTGTTGTTAATTTCAACATTTTAACTTTTAATGCCCAATGTTTTATACTGTTATTTATGGCATTGTAAGACACTCAGAGCTGCTTGATAGGGAGATAGGAGGAATATAAATTTAATAATATATAACATTTTAAATGCATAGTTGAAAAAAGATAAACAAAATAAGTAAAAAGCAAAATAGTAATAAGCAACTTCATTGATATGGGGTATTACTAGCAGCTTCTCTCAGGACCACTGAATTGATTGGATCAATGTTAATGATAAAATGGCATGCATAATTTTAATCTTCATTCCTTTTGGTTGTAAAAAATTATCTGGTTAATTTATTTCAGTTTATGATATGAACCCAGAGTTAACTCAATAACCAAATCAAGCACATATAGCAACCAGTTTTGACAAGTGGAATCTTTACATATTGGTATTAGAGGCAACATTAAATCAAATCAAATTAATTTTAAATGTTAATTTTTAATGTTATATTAATTGTGGGCTGTATTAATTTAATTTAATTTTATTCTCTCTTTTGTATTGTTTTTAACTTGCCCTGTGAACTGCCCTCAGTCCTTCGGGAATAGGGCGGTATATAAATTCAACTAATAAATAAATAAATAAATAAATAAATAAATAAATAAATAAATAAATAAATAAATAAATAAATAAATAAACAAACAAACAAACAAACATACATCATATTATATTCATTATGATGTGCACTGCCCAGAGTCACTTGTTGAGATAGGTGGCTTTAGAAATCAAATCAAATAAACAAATATTCTGCATTCACAAGGCTGACCTATTCCAGGGGTTTTCAACGTTTTCACCCATTGTACCACGTTTAGGATATGGCAACATCTAGCAAAGTGTCAAAAAAGGAAAAAAAGTGATGAAGTACAGGTAGTCCTTGACTTACAACAATTCTCTTAGTGACTGTTCTAAGTTACAATGGCACTGAAAAAAGTGTCCTCCAAGCCACAGCTGAGCAAGACACCTGCCTTCCTGCCTGGCGGCACTCTTCCTCCTGTCCAAGGTTTTCATTGTTGTGAGCATTTCTGTTCAGGATTGGAAGCGGGGGTGGGGTGGGGGGTGTTTGGTTTTTATTCCCCCCATCTGCTGGGTGGTTGCAGAAGGTTTTGGTCACTTACATGACCCTGGGACACTGTGACCATCATAAATATGAATCAGTTGCTAAGCATCTGAATGTAAATCACAAGACCCTGGAGATGCTGCAACATTCCAGCTAATCAGTGCTTCTTCTGGGCTCAGCAGAAGCACCAGGATCAGCACTGAGCTCCAGCTGGAGCCTGGCACTGATCCTGGTGCTTCTGCTGAGCCCTGACAACCCTGCAGCTCCAGCCATCTCTCGCTCAGGCTTGTGTGGTGCTGCCACTGGTTCAGCTCATTCCCCTCCCCCTCTACCACTTTTCTAGGATGGTACCACCTGCCAGGTGCCAATGTACCACAGGTGGTACCTGTACCACTGGTTGAAAAGTCCTGACCTTTTCTATGGTGCCTCCCAAATGATTATTGTCCACCTTCTGTTGCTATTATTTCTATTTTATTCTTCATGCTTTTAACTCTACAGGTGTCCCTGTATGTCCTCCTTTTATAATAAATGACTGTAATGAAAGAATCACCATTATATTTCAAGCTTGTTTTATAAGAAAGAGGTCTGAAGCTGGTACTGGGCAGTGGCAACCTGAGTCTAGCCTTTGTATCTAACATTTCTGCCTGCCAAGAGCTGTGTCCTAACTGAGTGTGTGATTTTCCAAGAGGAAGAAGAAAAAAGAATTTACAAAAATCAAAGTCGCAACCTGGAAAGGATCAGAACATCAGTTCCAAAGAACTATAGAAATTTTGTTTGCAATTCAATCCCACTTTTCAATCCCACTACTCACTGAAAGCTAAGATTGCATGCTGTGTCTAAGTTACAAGGAAATCCCTGAAGAATAAACCCTCAATAGTGTTTGCATAAATAGTGAAAATGATATAGAAATGAGTGCTATGTGTATATTTTCATAGGAAGAAAACAATACTTTTTAATGGGGAGAAATCATATACTGAATTGAAATATAAATGGTGTCTCATAGACAGAAGAGCATTTTACACCGGTAATTATCTTTTTGATCAAATGGAGCTCTACCAAGTGAATTGGAGGAGGTGATGCTATTTGGCGGTTCTTTCTTCCTGTCTGGTTATTAAGACTGTTATATATGTTGTTAATTGTTATGACATCTAGTTGTGTTATGTTATCACAAGTGAGAGTTCAAGAGTATTATAACTCGTGAGGTAAAACTGTTAGACTCAGGCGCCGCGGCAGCCGGTTGACAGCTGACAGCTGTCAAAAGCTGCTGCCAGCCAATCACACATGCGTGGCGGCCGGCTGACAGCTGACACCTGTCAAAAGCTACCGGCCGAGTCCCACATGCGCAGCAACACCAAGCTGTCAAAACCTGCCGGCAGCCGATTGGCCGCCGCAACGGCAGCGGAAGAACACACCATCGGGATTGGGCGAAAGTTTGACAGGTTCCGTATAAAAGGGGGATTCCTCCCCACTGTCAGCTGTCCAGTGCTTTCCCCGAATAAACACTTCACGAACCGAGCCTGCTGTCTCTCGTAATTATTACGCTCACTACAGTTCAAAGACCATTTAAAAAATTGTTATGAGGAGTTCAGGCTGCATTAATAGAGGGATAGAATCAAGATCATGTGAAGTATTACTGCTTTGCAAAGCCTTAGTAAGACCACACTTGGAATACTGCATCCAGTTTTCATCATCACAAAATAAGAAAGATGTTGAACCATGGACAGAGTGCAGAGAAGAGCAGGAAGGATGATTGGGGGATGGAGGCTAAAACATATGGCGAACAATTGTAGGAATTTGGTATGTCTAGTCTAGTGAAAAGAAGGATTAGGGGAGAGGTAATAGCAGTGTTCCAATATTTGAGGGGCTACCACAAAAATGAAGGGATTGACCTATTTTTCCAAAACACAGAAGGCAAAACAAGAAACAATGGATGGAAACTAACCAAGGACAGAAGCAACCTAGAACTAAGGAAAAATTTCCCAACAGTGAAAATAATTAACCAGAAGTTGTGGGTGCCCCATTGCTGGAGGCTTTTAAGAAGAGATTGGACAGCCACTTGCCTGAAATGATCAGGGTCTCTGTTCAAGTAGGAGTTGGACTAGAAGACCTCCAAGGTCCCTTTCAACTCTATTATTATATGTTGTATATTCTAAGGTAAGATAAGGGGCCTTAGAATGAGAAGGGAACAACCTCCTTTACCCACATTTGTATTAATGAGATGATTCTGAGAATTCTCAGCTGTTCTTGCTAATGCAATTAAATGCTAGATCCAGCTCTAGACAACACAGGTATACATGTTCTGGTCTTCACTGCTCAAAATTGTGAGT
The DNA here is from genome assembly GCF_947247035.1 of Vipera ursinii. Classification (NCBI taxonomy): domain Eukaryota; kingdom Metazoa; phylum Chordata; class Lepidosauria; order Squamata; family Viperidae; genus Vipera; species Vipera ursinii. The sequence continues at coordinate 16,413,552 of NC_139516.1, forward strand.
GAAACAAAGGTATAAGCTAAATACGATTAAAATTAAATATAAAATAGTTATTGCCCTGCTTATTTCATAGGTCTATCCATAGACCCTGAGCTAGTGTTTTTCAGTTACTCACAATGAGGTTGAAAATTGTGCAGTTCTTTTATTTTTCTTTACCCAGCATGACTATTGAAATTCTCTTTTAACCGTTCTATTATTTTCATCTTTGTTAGGTGCCCAGAGCTTTATATAACTGGCACTTATAAAGATGGGAATGAATATTTTCTTTCTTCGGTCACATTCAGAACTACAATTTAGAGATCTCTATAGGTCATGTCAAAAGGGAGATGGTGCCTCAGTGGGTTAGGATGCTGAGCTTGTCGATCAGAAGGTCGGCAGTTTGGCGGGTCGAATCCCAAGTGCCACGTAACAGAGTGAGCACCTGCTACTCGTCCCAGCTTCTGCCAACCTAGCAGTTTGAAAGCATGTAAAAATGCAAGTAGAAAAATAGGGACCACTACAGTGGGAAGGTAACAGCGTTCCGTGCACCTTTGGTGTCTAGTCATGCCGGCCACATGACCATGGAGACATCCTTGGACAAGCACTGGCTCTTCAGCTTTGAAACGGAGATGAGCACCGGCCCCTAGAGTTGGAAACGACTAGCACACATGTGCGGGGGAACCTTTACCTTTACCTTTTATAGGTCATGTCTAATACCTACAGGGTTTTCTGTACCAGCCTGCTACCGGCCCTGCAGAAAAGGCAGGGACAACCCTTTTTGAAGAAGGCAAGAGGCTGGAATTACGCCTGCCAAATTTATTGCAACAAAAACAAACGGAACAAGACAAACCAAGAAACAGGAGCTTTAAGAAACATGAACTATCCGAGCGGTTGCCTTCAGCAAACCAGCCCTCCCCACACATTCCCCTTATATAGAGTTCAGGGCGTGGCTTCTCTCTGCCTCCTTCCTAGAAGCCCCATTGCCTTCCTCTGTTTACTCCTAATTGACTGCCTCCTGCGTCGGGCATCCTTGAACAGGGCCAGCTGTGGGTCATCTTCATCCATGCTGTCAGGCTCACACAGCTGGGTCTCCATGGTGACCAAGTGGGAGGGGCCTGGCTGAGGGCTCTCATCAGCAAGATCTTCAACCCCCTCAGCAAGGTCTTCAACACCCCCCTCCTCCTCCTCTGAGTCGTCCGACCCAACTGCCGAACCCATAGGCTGACCCTGAATCACAACACAGGGACTTCATAGAGTCCAGGGGCCTCAGCTCAGGTAGGCATAGGTACAGTAGGTCAGATAGGCTAACATTCCGTCATTCATCTTAGTCGAAATATCCTCTACATTTAACTAAGAGAGACAGAGTGGAAGATTTCTGGTACCTTAAAAAAACAAATATTGTAACTCCTGCTTCTCTGCAAATGACTGAAACTATCAGTGATGGTAAGTGCATTGGGAGCTAAATTGTCTTATTAAGTAGTTGTTTTGCATTTTATTTTGTTCACCAACCAGAGTCCCTTTTGATAGATAGATGGCTATATATGTTTGTTTAACCATGAAATGAAATCTCATTTCAAGACTCTAGGACAGGGGTGTCAAACTCGCAACGTCACATGATGTGTCGTGATGTATCATGACTTTTCCCCCCATTGCCGGCAATGGGGTGGGCGCGGTTTCTGCATGTCGCATCTGGCCCGCGGGCCAGCAGTTTGACACCCCTGCTCTAGGATGACTGCAGATTTACTCTAATGACCACCAAGTCTTGGTCAGATATAGATGGTGTTCATAACGTAAGGTAAATCAAAGCTTTCCAAAATAATCTCCAGGTTAATATGCCACATGATCCAGCAAAATGATATTTTTTTTCTCCAGAATGAATCCAAATCTGTGGACCAGATTATTTGTATCCTAGACCTAGAATATTAGAGACTGAAGGAACTTACTGATGGCCTGCCATAACATGTGATGTCAATTTGCCTTGGGCTGCTAAATAAAGGGCAAGAGAAGTTATTAGGAACACAAGCTTGTATTCCAGTGTAATAGATAAGGCAGGGAGAAATTTCAAAGATACTACAAGGTTCCATGTCTTTCCAAGGCCACTGCTTCTCTTCTGTCCCTCATTTTTCCATTGCTATTATTTGTATGAGTGAGTGCGCACACACACACACACACACACACACACACACACACACTTCAGATCTGGGAAGTAAAATGACACTAATGAATCCCATTAGAAGTCACCGTAAATGAGTGAACAGATTTTCTCATTTTATTTTCTAAAACATAGACATCCGGGAATACAGTCAGTCCCAGCAAGATGAACTCCTAATCAGGATTCAAAGTATGTTTGGGTTCTTATCTCTGTGAGCATAACAGCCTGGAGCTTTGAGTCTAGACTCTTTTTCTCAGTTCCTCATATATATCTACCATGTGAGAATTTGGCGGTAGGAAGATGGGATGGGATGGAATACAATTTTGAATCTGAACTAGAAAAAAACAAACATAACGTAACCTAATACTGCATGTATTCCATAGGCAGGGAATATTTGATTCCTATGACAATGATAGCTGTCAGCAACAATGACGCAAAGAAGTTTTAAAAACAAGGGAAGAAACATCTTCAGAGAGTACAGGCCACACCCATGGAGAAGGAGCCCTTTGTTTATACATATAGGGGACGGTTGCTGGAATTGGGTATGTCTAGTTTAACGGAGAGAAGGGTGAGGGGTGACATGATAGCAGTGTTCCAATATCTCAGGGGCCACCACAAAGAAGAGGGAGCCAAGCTATTCTCCAAAGCACCTGAAGGTGAGACAAGAAGCAATGGATGGAAACTAGTCAAGGAGAGAAGCAACCTAGAACTAAGGAGAAACTTCCTGACAGTTAGAACAATTAACCAGTGGAACAACCTGCCTCCAGAAGTGGTGAATGCTCCAACACTGGAGGTTTTTAAGAAGAGACTGGCCGGCCATTTGTCTGAAATGGTATAGGGTTTCCTGCCTGAGCAGGGGGTTGGACTAGATGACCTCCAAGGTCCCTTCCAACTTCTTCTTCTTCTTCTTCTTCTTCTTCTTCTTCTTCTTCTTCTTCTTCTTCTTCTTCTTCTTCTTCTTCTTCTTCTTCTTCTTCTTCTTCTTCTTCTTCTTCTTCTTCTTCTATTATTATTATTATTATTATTATTATTATTATTATTATTATTATTATTATTATTATTATTATTTCTGCATTCCTCTAGAGGGGAAGGTCAAAATCCAGCCAGGCAATGTCAAGCCTATGTTTGGAAAATATTTATCTTTTTAACATTTTGATTAGACTCAGTGAACACCAAATTTGCCTCACTGTTGAAAGGCAAGCTTGACTAGCACCAAGTTGCCATAACCATAAATCAGTCTAGTCAACAGAAAGGGAAACAATATGTTGTCGTCTGAAGGCTACAGGGAAAGGACAACCTTGAATGCCTAATTAAATGGACTGCATTGCAAGGAGGAGAGATGAGAGCAAGCAAACCAACTCTTGGCATTGCCCTTCCAAAACATGATTATGTCTGTAATGAAGGGCTGGGAAAAAAGGAAGGTATTTTTGGTGTACCTTTTGATGATGAAAAGAAGATAAATAAATGGAACTAGAAGAATAGCTAAGAGGAAAAAGGAGGGTTTTGTCAGGTCTAAAATAAAAAATGACGCATGGCAATCCTTTCAAGCTGACTTCTTTATTGCTTCACATTGATGGACAAAATCTTGCCAGACCTAGGACTCTACTATTTGCATGTACCATAAACTCTGTGAACTATTAGGAAGGGACTGTCTTTACCCTCTTTCCCTCACACCTGTTAGCTGGATTTCCTCTGGAATACACTTCATCCAACCTCGATCCACCTCTTCACTGCATTCTATCACGTATATGGGTATTTGTAGATTGCTCAAATACTTTGGCCACCTAATGAGAAGGAAGGACTCACTGGAGAAGAGCCTAATACTGGGAAAGATTGAAGGCAATAGAAGAAGGGGACGACAGAGAATGAGGTGGCTGGATGGAGTCACTGAAGCAGTAGGCATGAGCTTAAATGGACTCCAGATGATGGTAGAGGACAGGAAGGCCTAGAGGAACATTGTTCATGGGGTTGTGATCGGTTGGACACGACTTTGCAATTAACAACAAAAGATTGCTGTTGTAAAGAACAATATAGGTAGTCCTCAACTTATGACCACAACTGAGTCCAAATTTCTGTTGCTAAGTGAAACATTTGTTAAGTCAGTTTTGCCCCATTTTATGACTTTTGTTGCCACAGTTGTTAAGTGAATCAGGGTTACTAACTTAACAACTGGCTTCCAATGGCTTCCCCATTGACTTTGCTTGACAGAAGGTTGCAAACAGGAACCACATGACTCCAGGACCCTGCAACTATCATAAATATGAGTCAGCTGCCAAGTGACTCAATTTTAATCACGTGATCATGGGGACACTGCAATGGTCATAAGTATGAAAAAAATGGCCAAAAGTGCTGTTGTAACTTTGAATGGTCACTAAATGAACTGTTGTAAGCCGAGGACTATCTGTATGAAAAAAAAAGAGATTAAGTCCAACAAAATGGGCTGAAGACCACGACAATTACGTTATCTATTTTATTTAAGAATGTTCATGTTAGGATTCTAGTTTGTTTTACAGCATAGTTCAGCTTTGTGTCATAAATGAGCAAAAATATACTTAGTTGCGTTTCCTTGAAATGAAGGGATCATTTTATTCTGTTAGTTCTGTAGCTATAAGGACTCAAGCATGCATTATTGATCAGAGGGATAGATTAGGCAGGGATTGAAGTTCCAAGCAACCAAACAGCCTTTGCTGAAGGTAAACAGAATCTTGCAAGTCTGAAAGTAACTATTCTGCTACTTGCTCTTCCCAAAACTATGGAGGGTTGATTCTGAGATACTTTCTCCATATCTCATCCTTTAGACTCAAATTTCATTAATCAGAACATTGCATAAGCTGTAGCCCTCCTCTCCCCCAAGGCCATTCTCACATACCATTACAATACCAAATCGATTGGGGCTTTCTTTTGCATGCATTTATTTGAACAATTTGACTATTAATTGGGGAAGTCTTTGGAATAGAAATCTCAAAGATGCTTTGTTGTTGTTGTTATTACAGTCCAGTTGCCTTTTGAAAAAGCACCTGTTTACATGCATATGTGTAAATGCAAGTTCCAGCATAATAGAAGATTCCTTAAGGATGGAGAAACCCATCATTTTGTAATTTCTCCAGATCATAGTCTGAGACAGATTTGAAGCTGCTGTTTCTGGATCTTCCTAGAATTTTGTTGTTGAGTGGCCATGGGGCCACTGTAGCAGCCTAGTTTATAAACGTCTGTAACAAATAAATTAAATAAATATCGCCAGATGAATTTGCTTTTGAAATGAACTATCACAAGCAGTCTCCTTTAATTGCCACATTTTTTTTTTCTTAGCAAAATGTTAGGATAAATTTGGAAATTGGTGAAATATCCACTTTCTAGGTAAATAAAGTTTTACTAGGGCTAGTAATACTTCTTAAGGAGGATTGGCAGATTCCCACAGATAAAGCATCCATCGAACTGAGTTATTTTAAGAAACTAAACTAAACTCTAGAGATACCTTTGAAGTTAAAACTTGGGCAGTATCTTAATATTTTATGCACAGGTTCAGGAGAGTGAGTCATTAAAAGCTAAACAAACTTAACTGAGTGATACATTAAACCATGCCTCAAGCATCCAGCACATCTTTATATAAATCTATATATTCTATCTGCCAAGTATTAGATTCTGAGGTACAGTATGTGACAAAAAGAGAAAATAAGAAAGGAAAAGGGGAATTTTTGTTCACTCAGATCTCATGCGTGCAAACTAAACCAGGCTCTGTGCAAAGCTAAGCGGCCCTGAGCAAAAACAGAACCAGAGCTTATACTTGTAGCCCTTGAATTACAACCATTTGTTTGGTGATTGCATAAAGTTACAAGAGAACTGACTTATGTTTATTTTGCACATGACCATTACAGCATCCCCATGGTCACAATTGCTTGGTAACTGGCATGTTTTAATGACAGTTGCACTGTCCTGGGATCATGTGATCACCATTTGTAAACTTCCCAGTCAGCTTCCAACAAGCAAAGTGAACCACTGATTCACTTAACAACTGCAATGATTTGCTTAACAACTGTGGCAAAAAAGGTCATAAAACTCACTTAACAACTGCCTTGCTTAGGAACAACAACTTTGGGCTCAAGTGTGGTTTTAAGTTGAGAACTACCTGCATAACCTTGGCCTATTATATTGCAAAGAAAAACACAGGAAAAGTAGACACAGTAGAAATTAGCAGTGTGCCATTCAAATGTTTTAGATAAACATCTATTTGATCTTACTATTTTTTATCCCTTCCCACTAAGTCAACATGCTAGTTATAATATCTATGATATAGATGGGGAATAGAAGCAATTTGGTTGACTGGGCCACAGGTTCCTGAATTAATTTTCTCTCTGTTGCTACACAGGGTCAATTCAGCTTAGTGTGAATGTTTTCTTGAAAAGGCACCTTCAACTGTTCATATGCATTGGGAAATGGGAGCATCTGAGATGTTTAGTAGTGAATGCTTACATCTAGATAACTTGAGAAAGGAAAGTTAACCTTTTACCTCTACATTATAAGCAAAGTCATTAATACTTACTTCTCCCTATAATATGCTATACAACAGATATTGTTGATAAGGCACAAGTAGAAGTAGATGCTTTAGACCACGCAAGATTAGAGAAAATTTTGACAATGCATCATGATCAACACCCAAAGCCACCATAGATAATTTGAATTTACCAAGGAAAATTGGTGGTTGTGGCTTGTTGGAAATGAAGCAGAAGCATGAAATCAGACGTGTAAATGATTACATAAAAGCAAGCAAAGATGTTATGTTAATAAGCTCATAAATGTCTCCATTCAGTTGGTGGAGGTGGCCTTGCAGTTACTGTGAAGTAAATCAGCCCCATAAAACTTGGAATACCTCTAACATCTAGTAATTTATGACACATTTGTCACCATGGATCTTTTTCTACTTTTTTTTTAACAAAATGACCAAACTTGATTTTTTTTAAAAAAAAACCTCTAAAAGTGTAGACCATGTAAATTTACTCTAATGATTGTAGTGGCATATAAGTTAATGAATAAAAGTTCCAATTGGCCAGATAAATTGTCAAACTTGAAATGTGTGCAAATATATTCTGAAACCATTTTAATACAGTTTGCAATTCATATGAAAATGAGCTCATGAGACGATATCCACAGCAAAAGGTGTAATAAAGGAGAAATGTGTACAAAATGAGATTCCCTCCCCCCAAGAAAGACCACACTGGGGGAAAAATTCAATGCAAGAGGAAAAGTCACCCAGGGTCGCTGTTATAATGAGATAGATGGCATATAAATTTACTAAATAAATAAAAAGAACTTATATGGGCAACCATATAAGCATATGGCTATATATGGTATATATAAAATTTGGTGCATTTTTGTTCTGGTTCAAACATGATAATTATTTTGCATTTTTAAAAAGAAGTGTATTGGAATAACAACAACAACAACAACAACAACAACAACAACAACAACAACAACAACAACAATAATAATAATAATAATAATAATAATAATAATAACAATAAAAATAATTTCCCTTCTATTCTACTGTCTCCTGGTGCTGACAGGAAATTGTGGAGCACCTAGAGGCAGCAGAGGAGAAGAGAAAGAACTGGAGAAAATCACAAGATACGAAGGCCTGCAAATAGAAATAGAACGACTATGGCAAAAGAAAGCAAAGATAGGGAATGGTAAAGGTTTCCCTGTCAATCATGTCTGACTCTAGGGCTCGATGCTCATCTCTGTTTTTTTGACCAAGGGAGCCAGAATTCTCCAAAGACAATTTCCATGATGATGTAGCCAGCATGGCTATACTCAAAAGTGCATGGAGTGTTGTTCCTTCCCAGTAAAGTAGTACCTGTTAATCTATTTGCATTTGCATGCTTTTGAACTGCCAGATGGGCATTTGGGGCAAGCAACAGGAGCTCACCTTGTTGCACGGAGCTCAAATCCAGGCTAACAAGTTCAGCGTCTTTAACCACTGAGCCATCACACCACTAGCAAATAGTACCAACAGTAATAGGAAACCTTGGGTGCCATCCGAAAACATCTGGAGCACTACTTGAATGCCATGGGCACAGACAAAATCATCAACAGTGAATTGCAAAAATCAGCTTTACTTGGAATAGGTTACATCATGCAACAATATCTTTAACACCACCAAACAACAGCATCTGCCGAAACCAGCTTCTTGGAAAGGATTGATTGGTAGCTGAAAATGCCAAATCTACTCTAAATATCTGGCTGACGGTGCGACCAATAATAATAACAGTAATAGGCAAGACTGCCCATTCCAAAATAGAAAGTACAATCAGAAAAAATGTGTGATGTAGCAAAGGGAGCTCTGAATTAATCTTATCCTTTATGATGATTTCCTTGTCTACTGTTGCTTTTGTAAATGCATGGATATGCAGAGTTGCAAAGGTGACTTGCCCAACTTTTATTTATGTGTGTTCTTATTTTCAATTTATATGCAGATATACCTTCCTTGATAGAATACTATCTAGGTACAAATGAAAGAATGGAACAGAAGCAGGATTTTGTCGCTGTCAATGTTTTTGTCAAATGCATTTATCAGAACAAACTCAAATTCAGTGCAAAAGCAGCTGAATATATGCAGCTGAAAGTATCTTTTGAAATTTTATTTAAAATATTTATCCCACCGTTCCAGCCAAAGAAAAGTATACAAGTGGGATGGGGCAAGTTTTGATACAATGTCATACTAATCATAAACAATTATCAATATGTATAGCTGAAATTAATTTAAACCACTCATTCCATTGGAGTTTAATAAAAAAGAGAGAGAGGTCCATGGACTTACTAGCAATACTGAATTATTTGTTTTAAAAGATAAATTATCGATAAGGAGTACAAGGCACAAAGAAGATTCGCAGCATAAGTAATATATACCATAACTTTTTTGGGGTAGAAAACCTGAATAATTCAACAAATATTTAATTTAATTTCTCCCCTTTTTACATCAGTGTAGTTGTGACACAAAATTGGAATGGAAGCTGAGCATTTCAAAACAAATCTGATGAAATATATGCAATAATCTATCCATAATATGTTCCTTCTTTCAAGGAAATGATTATATTTAGCCCTAAAGAATATAGGCTTGGGATGAAAAGACATGTTTTATTTCATTTTTAATGAAAGGCACTTGCTTGTGCATGTACACACACAAACACAATCCTTAGCTGCATGGCTTTTCAAATAACACACACAAGGACATATATTTCAACAGAATAGTAACCTGAGCAAATGTAATCTCAATACAGTTTTTAAAATTCTTAGTTGAATATCCACCCCGCCCCCCACCTCGATAAAATACTTTACAGCAGACCAAATGTTACATTCCCAGGAAAAAAAAGACCTGTGTAAAGTAAAAAGATCTATAAAACTTAAACTCAGCTTTTTATTTCTTATAATGTCCTCTTGATCTTTGAATCCAGAGGTTTTGACAGATGCATCATTCATTCAGGCTTTAAGCCTTAACTGCATTAGACTGCTAATAATATTTAAAATTAAAGCTATACATAAATTTGGAAATGTTTCCTTATAAAAGCTGGCAGTCAAGTTGTGATCCAAAGATTTTTGCTGAGGAAAAATACCAGTTGAAAAATGGATTGAAATTTGTAAATTGTGGTAAACCAATGGTAATGCAACAAAGCAAGCACATTCAAAAGCAGTCTCAATGGGGCACTGTATGTCCATGGGGAGTGGGGGTGAAGGTGGGATTGTATCTTCAGACTTCCTTTGTTACGCATCTATCTCTGGGCAATGTTTGGACCTCCCACATTCAATTCAGAAGCATGGATTTGCTGGCTCTATTACCAAATGGGGATAATTTTCCCCTTCATGTTTAATGGCTTTTATTCAAGCTTTTTTTCCTTTAGCCATTCCATACTTCTTGGGGAGGGGCTGTTTTAGATCTAAAGCAGGCTTGGATATTTTATGCCCCCCCCCGACCACATACAGCCCTTTGACTGTATTTGTCCGGTCTCTATGGATTGATTTTATTTTGAAGGCGACTATTATTATTATTTTTAAATTTACATATGTACATGTGTGCATGCCTATGGACCTTCACAATCCTATTGGTTTGGTCCTCCACAACATTCCCAGTTTAGTTGCCCAGCCCCGGTCTAAAGGTTAAAAGAGAAGGAGTCTCTCTTACCAATTTGTTTTGATTTGGTTATCTTGGCTAAATAATAGAATGGGATGAAATTTCGGGGGATTAATTTAGCTCATCTTGATCTCCATTAAAGTTGCTTGGCTGAGTGCAAATACCACAAGAAGCATCAAGTCGGACAATATGTTAATCCTTAGGTCAGGAAGCTATGATCAGAACATCTGGGCTGCTCCTAATATAACCTCATGGCTTGATTGAAATAGCTGTCTAGTTAAATGGTTTGGGGATGTTTCTCTGTGTTAGAGCTCTTTTGAGATTCTGTGACACAGATTAGATCTGTAAGGCACATGCTAAGGTCTTCACTATGTAACAATAGCCTCCTTCAGAGATCCATCTTATTACTGTCTGAATAGTCTTGCCCACTCTTAGGCAGATTTCTCCCTTTTCAGTTTCACCAAGAAAGCTGTGGCTTACTTACTGCACTTGTTCTAATCTCTTAGCAATCTTCATTTCAGAGTAGAGGGGAGGGGAGGGGCAAAGGAAGCCCCCTGGTTTCATAAGAAGCAGATGATGGCTCTTTGAGCTATAGTATGCTCATTTAAAATCTCAGATGTTTTTAATCTACCAAATCTTTGTTCTCAGCAGCCTTACACACAGTTCTGAGTGTTTTAGAAAAAGGCTGTATGAACTCATTACTGAACAGCTGAATTATTGAACACTGTGATGTTCTTCTGTTGATAAAAGAAAGCCCAAGGCTAGCCAGAACTTTTGTTAGTGATTTCCGGTTCCTTGTTTTTATTAACCGAGTCTGTTTTCTGGTGTTCCTCTGTAATCCTGAGGTCATTTTGGGAGGTCCTACTGACCTCTACTGACAGTGGAAGTGCTTCATTAATAATCAACTTTGTTTCTTTAATTCCTTCCACTGCCCTGTTCCATGGACAATAAAATTTAACATGAACAGTCTTTAGACTAGCCACTGCCTCCGTCCACAACACTATTATTTTGTCAAGAAGAAAAGCAACTTTCTCCTAAAGTCTATTTTTTAAAAAAAGAAAAAAAAAGATCAGTTGTGTCTAGGGTATCAGGGATTCAGCAGATTGGCCATACTTCAGCGTTTCAGCTAGTGAGAAATTCACCCTATTTCCAAAGTTTTTATGAAACTTTTTTTTCAAATGACTTGTTTGTTTTGTATATGAAATATTCTTAAAGTATTTGAAAGATAGCCCCCATAATTACTTTTCTATTTTGAGGATCAGTTCGTTCTGCTATATATTGTTCATCTTCTTTGGCTTCATAGTCATGGCTCCAGTAATGTTACCACTGAAATTTCCAAAATATATTTTCTTTCAGAATCTTTAGATGTCTCATTCCTTTCATTGTTGTTGTTGTTGTTGTTGTTGTTTGTCTATTTCCCACTCCCTTTTTGCACTTCATTTGTCAAGCATGGTGAAATCATGAAGTCCAGGCAGTTCAAATTAACATAAAGGTTTATTACAAGCTTATGCTCTGTATAAGAATCTGAACTGCTAACAGTCAAAGCAAATAGGCAGTAGATAAAAGTCAATGCAATTCAAGGTGGGCTGGACTTAGATCTCTTGTGAGCATGAAGGAACTCAAAACTGATGATACATTTGACCCCTCCCACAGTCTTAATCTAGTCATTTCCTACAAAATTTCTAATATATGTTGTACTGAATTATTGAACTGAATTATTATGTTGCACAAAATTGAATTGTTGGAAATTCTATGTACTTGTGTGGGGAAAAGAGCGATTCCAAGTTGAACAGACTTTTGTATTATTGTTAATGTGGCTCTTTTGAGTAATTATACATATACACTCAAAGTAACATCTATCCCATGGTATTAGGACCATATGATCTCTAAAGTAGTCTTAAAGTGAAAGCCTTCTGATGGTGGTTTTTTTTTAGACTTACCTTAAACTGCTCTGTAATCACTATTTTTCCTATGACTTCTATCTTTTCCCCTGCCATATCAATTTATGTCAGTCGATCTTTTTTAACTTCATTACCATTTTTATTCATTTTCTGAATTTTCAAATAGTGCTTGTGGCATGCAGATAAAATTTGAATTATATATATAAAAAACTGAAATGCTTATATTTATAATAATTTGGGTTTTTTTCCAGGAATACTGTCTGAGGCAAATCCCTCTGAGTACACTAGAATATCAGAATGGCAGCTGTGTTTTTGATGAATTGGATTTTTTTAAAAAAAAATAATAATAATACAATCCATTTAATGAAGATCCACATACTCTTTTTTATCCTTTGTTAATCAAAAAAATGTAAATTCTGTGGTAATGAAAGATATAGTATATTCTTACAGTCTTCTAAACCACAGGAAAATCCAATACAACCATACCTAGGCCCCTTCATATTTGAGTAACTGTGTCAGTATAAAATGGTGTTCTCTATCTTATGTACACTATTTATACACAAGTGTTATATATGAGTTATTTCATGAGTGCACAGATGACTAATCACTACTACATATATACCATCCACAAGCACATGGCATTCAGCAGTGTTCCTTTTTCCTCTCTGGATCCTTTCCCATTTGTAAAAATTACAGAGAACCCCAAAGGAGCTGTCTGTTTGGGTGGGTTCTATTTATCAATATGACCATTTAAAGAATAAAAACTCACATACTCACTGCCGTTATCATTCCTCACAATTGTTGGATGAAATTTAATATTACAGATAGTCCACAACTTACAACTGGTCACTTAACAACAGTTCATATTTACAATGGCCACAGAATGGCAGTTGTAAATGGTGATGGCTGCCCCATGGTCATATGACTTGGCAACTGGTAACCTTATTGTGGTGTTTGACAGTCACATGACTGTGATTCATGATGTCTTTTGTCAGTTTCTGACTTTTTTTTTGCCAGTTTCCAACAATAAACACCTATTCAAATTATTAATTTGCAACTTATGTCCACTGCATTTTTTTAAACAACCATCAGGTTTGCTTAACTACCATTGCAAAACTGGTTGTAAAATCATTTTTTACATCTTCCTATAAGTATTGAGGATATGTTTTATTTTGACAAAAAAATCTCGAGATATAAAACTGAAATGTGAAATTTACCAATCTATTGTGAGTGCTTTCTATTGTCTCTGTCCTAAAATATATTCTGTTGCTGTTTTCTCCAGACTATAACAATTGCTATATTATATTATTATTTCAAGACTTACAACCTTTCATCTTTACTATTACTATACTGCACTTATACTATCACTGAAAGCTAGTTTGGTGTATTGGTTAAGTACTACTCCTGACTTAGGCACAAAACCAGCTGTGTGACCTTGGGCCAGTCACTTTCCCTCAGCCCTAGAAAGGAGGCAATGGCAAACTATTTTTGAAAAACCATCCCAAAAAATGAGATGAACCTTTATTGTCAAACTACAACTATGTGTACATTGAGATTAGCTGAGCCTCCCTTTGTGCTCCCACCCCCCAACACACAGTGACAACAAACCCTCCATCTTACTACACCATGTGAACCAACTACACCACACATCGGCCTCCCAAGTCAATTCTGCATAAAATTCACAAAAGTTATTTCTCATTCAAAAGCCTAACAGCCCATGGATAAAAGCTGCAGGGACTTGTACAGGAAATCTCTGTGAATCAGATACCGTCAAATTGATGGAGGAAAAAAGCATTACTAATAAACTTTACTTCTTAAAAATCCTGTTCTGCCTTCTGCCTAATTCCTCTCTCTTTGGGATTTCTTCTGTATTTTTTCCTCTCTATTAATGGGCAGCATGTAGGGTATTTGCACTTTTCCATGTTGTGCTTTGCTGTGCATGAATGCTCCTTTTTTCTCAGGATCATCAACTTGCTTTAAGATGAAAACAACAACACCTTCTTTAATTTGACTGCTTTTCTCTGTTTTCTGATGGCTGCAGAGCTTCCAAAACACAAGTCTCTTTCTTTCCACACCTGTGTTAAGATTGCAGCTTTATTGGCAACTCTGCCATGGTGGGGAAGAAGCTTAAATGGAATAGGACCAAGGTAGCTTAGTTCCCTGCAATTTTTCTGAACAGCCCACTCTTCCACACATTCACCCCCAAACTCTAATTAACATGGGGGAACATACAGTATGTTATTAAAAAAGCAACCTAGAAATTAAGGGCCAAGTTAAGAGCCTTGGTGGAGCAGTGGGCTAATGCCTCCTTAAGTAACACCAGCTGCCTGCAATTAGTGCAGGTTCGCATCCCACCAGGCTCAAGGTTGACTCAGCCTTCCATCCTTCCGAGGTAGGTAAAATGAGGACCCAGATTGTTGGGGGCAATTAAGCTAACTTTGTAATAATGCTGCTTGGGGTGTGTGTGAAAGCCCTAATAAGCAGGCATATACATAGAATGAAGGCTACTGCTAAGCTTGTAAGCCGCCCTGAGTCTTCGGAGAAGGGCGGGATATAAATGGAATTAAAATTTAAAAAGTTGTTTTCACACTTTAGCCTGTACCTATTTATTCTGGGAAAATTGATCAGAGCTTAATTGAAATACAGATTTTGCTTCCTGGGTTATGAAATTTGTGTTATATATGTAAACAGTCCCGTAATAGATATGTATATATGTTAACAGTTCAAACAATACTGCAGCAGCAAAGTGTATAAACTAAAAGCCTCCTGACAGAAAAACACGCGGGAACTTTGACAGCTGTCAAAGTTCCCCGCACAGCGCAGGCGCCACCACTTACAGCTCGCGGCTGTCAAACTTCGGACTACGGGGAAGCCTGAGCTGTCAAAGCATCCACCGCACAGCGCAGGCGCGACCACTGACAGCTCGCGGCTGTCAAAACACCAAGCCACGCGGAAGCCGGAGCTGTCAACGAAAGACGACGCGGATTGGTCCCTGCCTGACACGGCGCCAAAATAAACACCTCTGATTGGTCCTCGCTACCAGCTGCCGGCTATAAAAGCCAGACAAGTTATTCTATGTTCGCCTTGCTCTTAAATAAACCTGTTGTTACTAGCCTGTCGTCCCGAGTGGTCCTTCGGCTACTTCACTGGCGACGAGGGTGGGATCGCTCCGGAGCTGAAGTCACGGCCGAGGAAGGAAGTTCCCAGCAAGAGCTGTCACGGAAGTTTTAACTTCCATCGGAGCAACCCAGGACCGGACGACATGGCAAACTTCGGCCGTGTGAGGGAGTTTGATACCCGCCATCCCGAGAGATGGCAATCACACCTCGGCCAAGGCGAGGGATTCCTCCTCGTCAGTAAAATCACTGACGACCGAGCAAAGGCCGCCGCTCTGCTGTACATCAGCGGGCCCCCGGTGTACGATGCAGCCGTCGGGTTGTTCAGCCCAGTGCCCATCACTGAAGTCTCCTACGTGGACTTGGTGGACCAGCTGAGCAAATACTACATGCCGGCTCGATCAGAACTGTACTGGCGGGTGCAATTCGCACAAGAGAAACAACGGCAGGACGAGCCCGCCAACGAATTCATCGCCGGGGGTCAGACACGCCGCAAGGAACTGCTGCTTCCCCGACCTGGAAGACCGCATCAGAGACCAGGTGGTGATCGGTCTGAGGGACGAGAAGCTACAGAAAAAAACTGACGTCCAAACCCGACATGAACCTGGCCGAGCTGACCAGGGAGATCATGGCATACGAACACAGCCACAAGAAGAAGCCGACCAACACGACCCCAGAGACCCCCGCGACCGTCTACCAGGAAAGCGCAGCCTTCAGCGACAGTGGAGAGTCGGTAGATTTCACCGACGGAGAAGCCCTACAGCGCCGAATGGAGCACCGACAGCCGAGAAGGGGAAAAACGTCGGACCGCCGGGGGTCCAGGAACCCTCCACCGCCACCACCGCGTTACGAGCAACGAGCCGCCTGTGCCAGCTGCGGGGGCAATCATGCCCGAGGGAGTTGCCGCTTTAGGAACGCGAAATGCCACAATTGCGGGAAGACTGGCCACATCAAGCCGGTGTGCCGCAGCAAGGGCCGGGACAACATCAATGAGGTGGAGGCAAACCCCCCAGGTAGGCCAGCTGCCCAGGCCAGCAGAGAACCCCACCCAGGCCCCCTGGTAGAGACAGTGGACAGGGTAAACAGCATAAGCTCCAAGGTTAAGATCTGGGTCAGAATTCAGGGGGTGCCCTGCCACATGGAAGTAGATTCTGGGTCGGCAGTTTCCTTAATTTCGCTGACAACCTATCAGGAGATCTGTCAGAAAGGCCGAGGACAAATTCCCCTGAAACAAACTCAGGTACACCTAGCTGACTTCCAGAAAACCCCCATTCCGTTGGAAGGGAAAGCCAAGGTCGTAGTGCAGTACAAGGGGTTCAAGGGTCCCCTGGAGGTTTTAGTTACACCAGGGAACCGCACCAATTTGATAGGACTAAACTGGTTCAGTCCACTAGGCATCGCTTTAACTGGGGTTAACACCATCCTAACACCCAGCCTAGAAGCCGTTTGCGATAAGTTCGCCGACATTTTCGATGGCACTTTAGGGAAATACACGGGTCCCCCCATCTCCTTACAGCTAAACCCTGCAATCCAACCAATTAAGATAAGAGCCAGGAGGGTACCTTTTGCCCTTAAAGAAAAAATCGAAAACGAACTTGATCGCCTCGTAGGACTAGGGGTGCTTGAGCCAACAGAAGGGGGAACCTGGGAGACCCCTATCGTCACCCCAATCAAACCTAATGGTGAAGTGAGACTGTGCGCTGATTATAAGGCGACAGTCAACCTAGCCCTCAGCCCCCATGCCTACCCGGTGCCAGCGGTAAGGGACGTATTTGCTTCCATCCGCTCTGGCGCCCTTTTCGCCAAGCTTGATCTCACACAGGCGTATTTGCAGCTGCCTGTCACTGAGGACACTGCGGAGGCCCAGACAATTGTCACCCACCGCGGTGCCTTTAAGGTAAAGAGGCTCCAATTTGGCATATCGGCGGCCCCGGGTATATTTCAGGGTATCATGGAGAAGACCCTGAAGGGAATACCCGGGGTCTGCCCCTATTTCGACGATGTTCTCATCGCCGGAGAAAACGAAGCGAACTTAGCTGACAGGCTGTCAGCTGTGCTGAGCCGGCTCAGAGAAGCCGGCCTCAAACTTAAGTGGGAAAAGTGCTCTATTGGAGTCACATCCACTGAATTCCTAGGGTACAAAATAGATAGCCAGGGCATTCACCCCACCTCAGAAAAACTTCAGGCCATTCAGACCGCACCCAGCCCTAGGAATAAACAAGAGCTTCAATCCTTTTTAGGATTGTTAAACTTTTACCACGCCTTCATCCCCCATAAAGCCACTATTGCGGAGCCTCTGCATAGACTCCTAGACAAGGGTACAACTTGGTCCTGGACCAAGGAACATGAGAGTAGCTTCCAATCATTAAAAAAGATTATCTGTCACAGTTCAACTATCACCCTTTTCAGGGAGGACACCCCAATATGCATCGCTTGCGATGCCTCTCCCTATGGAATCGGGGCTGTCTTAAGTCACATATTCAAGGACGGCACACAAAGACCCATAGCCTTCTATTCACGCACTCTAACCAAAGCTGAAAGAAACTATGCACAAATTGACAGGGAAGCCCTAGCAATAGTAGCAGGGGTCAAAAAATTTCATGATTACCTATATGGAAGACCATTTACTATAATTACAGATCACAAACCCCTGCTAGGCATATTCACGTGGAACAAAACTACTCCACAAATTCTCTCCCCGAGAATGCTAAGATGGTCAACCTTCTTAGCAGCCTATTCCTATCAACTAATACATAAACCAGGTAAAGAATTGGGACATGCTGACTGCCTCAGTAGACTACCCATACAAACCAGGGACTCAGACCCAGCCCCAGCCAGCCAGATTTTAGCAATCTCCCAACTTCCAGAATGCCCCCTGACTGCAAACATTATAGCTAATAATTCAGCTAAAGATAAAATACTTGCCAGAATCCTCAAATGGGCCACAACAGGATGGCCAGCTCAAAATCCACAACCTCAATTCCAACCTTACTATAACAGGAAAAATGAGATCTCAACACATAGAGGATGCCTACTGTGGGGAAATAGGGTCATCATACCTGAGAAAAACATTGACCAAACATTACAAATATTACACGAAGGTCACCCTGGAATTGTAAAAATGAAGGCGATGGCTAGAAGTTATGTGTGGTGGCCAGGCATAGATAAACAAATAGAAAAGTATGTGGGTGGGTGTTATACCTGTCAAGAGACCAGGAATGAACCACCCCAGGCACCGATCCATAAATGGGAGACTACAAGGAACCCTTGGTCACGTATACATATAGATTTTGCCGGACCCATCCAGGGCCAAAGTTTCTTAATTGTAGTAGACAGCCACTCTAAATGGCTGGAAGTCACACCCCTTAGAAAAACAACGTCCCAAGCCACTATTCAAGCTTTACGAAAAATATTCGCTACGCACGGCCTACCTGATACCATAGTTTCTGACAACGGACCTCAATTCACCTCTCGTGAATTTCAGATCTTCGCTATGAAGAATTGTATTAGGCTGGTCACGTCGGCGCCGTTCCACCCATCGTCGAACGGAATGGCTGAAATTATGGTACGATCCACAAAAGAAGCGTTAAAAAAATTCGTTAAAGGGAACTGGCAGAGGCGCCTCAGCCAGTTCCTCTTAGCACAACATACAACTCCATGCTCTACAACCGGCAAATCACCGGCGGAATTGAGATGGGGGAGAAGGCTAATAACACGTCTGGACAGACTACACCCCGATACATATCCAGAAGAAAAACAGCACCCCCACCCCGCCCGCACACTCAACCCAGGTCAATTAATTTGGGCACGATCATACACAGACAAAAACAAGTGGGTCCAAGGGACAGTAATAAAACAAACAGGGCCCATCTCATACCTTATAGCTACGCAAACACAGGGCATCATACGCCGCCATATTGATCAGCTCAGACCCAGACAACCACCACACAATTCTGAGCAACCAACCAATCCCGACATACAAACCCCACCGGAAATACTGCCTATGCCAAACCAGGAAGAAGAACACCAAAACGAGGATCCAGAACCAGACCACCCTCCACCCCTTCGCCGCTCAACCAGGAATCGGAGACCACCCACCTACCTAAAAGACTATCAGTGGGCAGGTTCAAACATCCGAGAGGAAAGAAACGCACCAGGGGAGGGGTAAGGGGTGTGTTATATATGTAAACAGTCCCGTAATAGATATTTATATATGTTAACAGTTCAAACAATACTGCAGCAGCAAAGTGTATAAACTAAAAGCCTCCTGACAGAAAAACACGCGGGAACTTTGACAGCTGTCAAAGTTCCCCGCACAGCGCAGGCGCCACCACTGACAGCTCGCGGCTGTCAAACTCCGGACTACGGGGAAGCCTGAGCTGTGAAAGCATCCACCGCACAGCGCAGGCGCGACCACTGACAGCTCGCGGCTGTCAAAACACCAAGCCACGCGGAAGCCGGAGCTGTCAACGAAAGACGACGCGGATTGGTCCCTGCCTGACACGGCGCCAAAATAAACACCTCTGATTGGTCCTCGCTACCAGCTGCCGGCTATAAAAGCCAGACAAGTTATTCTATGTTCGCCTTGCTCTTAAATAAACCTGTTGTTACTAGCCTGTCGTCCCGAGTGGTCCTTCGGCTACTTCAAAATTACCATATCATTTTGCATGGCCAGTATTCAGATCAGAAACAGAATGGCCTATTTATCTTAATATCACCATCCTGCTGGTTTGGAGCAGACATATCTTATGACCAATTATTGGTTAATTGGGAATCATCATTCAGAGGCTTGCTGCTTGAACACTGGGAAAAAAATGCTGTATTAGTGTCTATGATCTCTGTACCCTTTCATCAAGAAATGTCAGCCTCTCATGTAAGCCAGACAGGAAACAAGGCTAGATGAACTAATCCCACTTTATTGTAAGGCTACATTAACACAATCTTGCAAATCTAAAGGTACAAATCTCTCACCACTTTTAATTGTTTCATCCTTCCTAAATCTCTTCCTTTAACCATTAGTCTATTGGGGGCTCTTAACTTTGTTTGTCTGATTACTTCCTAGGTAGCATCTTTTTCCCGCCTCCTTCAAGGTCCTCACACAATCCATGACAGGAAATAAGTCACATGTATAATGTGGATTTTATTTTAGACAATTAAAAAGATAATTACAGAATAACAGAGTTGGAAGAGACCCCCGGAGGTCTTTAGTCTCACCCCCTGCTCAAACAGGACACCCCAGACCATTTCAGTCAAATGGTTGTCCAATCTCTTTTTAAAAACCTCTAGTGTCAGAGCACCCACAACTTCTGGAGTCTTTCCACTGATTAATTGTTCTAATTGTAAGAAAATTTCTCCTTGGTTCGAGGTTGCTTCTCTCCTTGATTAGTTTCCATCCATTGCTTCTTGTGCTGCCTTCATGTGCTTTGCAAATATCAGCCCCTTAGATATTGGAACACTGCTATCATATCACCCTTAGTCTTTCTTTTCATTAAAGTAGATGTATGCAATTCCTGTCTGGTGATGTCCATGTGTAGAGCCGTCTCTTGGGTTGTTGGAAAAGAGTGTTTGCTATGACCATCGTATTCTCTTGACAAAATTCTATCAGCCTGTGCCCTGCTTCATTTTGTACTCCAAGGCCAAACTTGCCTGTTATTCCAGTTATCTTTTGGCTTCCTACTTTAGCATTCCAATCCCCCATGATGATAAGAACATCATTTTTTGGTGTTAGTTCTATAAGGTGCTGTAGTGCTTCATAGAACCGGTCATGTCAACCGGTCACCAGACGGTCAACACAGAAATCAGATTGACTATATGCTCTGCAGCCAAAGATGGAGAAGCTCTATACAGTCAGTAAAAACAAGACCAGGAGCTGACTGTGGCTCAGACCATGAGCTTCTCCTTGCAAAGTTTAGGCTTAAACTGAAGAAAGTAGGGAAAAGCACCAGGCCAGTCAGGTATGAATTAAATCATATCCCCATGGAATATACAGTAGAGGTGACAAATAGATTTAAGGAATTAGATCTGATAGACAGGGTGCCTGAAGAACTATGGACAGAGGTTCGCAACATTGTACAAGAGGTAGCAACCAAAACCATCCCAAAGAAAAAGAAATGCAAGAAAGCAAAATGGCTGTCTGAGGAAGCTTTGCAAATAGCTGAGGAAAGGAGGGAAGCGAAAGGCAAGGGAGAAAAAGAAAGATACGCCCAATTGAATGCAGAATTCCAGAGAATAGCTAGAAGAGATAAGAATGCCTTCTTAAATGAACAGTGCAAAGAAATAGAAGAAAACAATAGAATAGGGAGGACCAGAGATCTTTTCAAGAAAATTGGAGAGATGAAGGGAACGTTCAATGCAAAAATGGGCATGATAAAGGACCAAAATGGCAGGGACCTAACAGAGGCAGAAGAGATTAAGAAGAGATGGCAAAATTACACAGAAGAACTATACAGGAATGAGCTTAATGTCCCTGATAATCACACTGAGGTGGTCACTGACCTAGAGCCAGACATCCTAGAATGTGAAGTGAAGTGGGCCTTAGAAAAGCTGAGCAACAACAAAGCTAGTGGAGGTGACGGTATTCCAGCTGAGCTATTCAAAATCTTAAAAGACGATGCAGTAAAAGTGCTACACTCAATTTGCCAGCAAATTTGGAAAACTCAACAGTGGCCACAGGATTGGAAAAGATCAGTTTACATTCCAATTCCAAAGAAAGGCAGTGCCAAAGAATGTTCAAACTATCGCACCATTGCACTCATTTCTCATGCTAGTAAAGTTATGCTTAAAATCCTACAAGCTAGACTCCAGCAGTATGTGGATCGAGAACTACCAGAAGTACAGGCAGGATTTCGAAGAGGCAGAGGAACCAGAGATCAAATAGCCAACATACGCTGGATCATGGAGAAAGCTAGGGAGTTCCAGAAAAACATCTACTTCTGCTTCATTGACTATGCTAAAGCCTTTGATTGTGTGGATCATAACAAACTGTGGCAAGTTCTTAAAGAGATGGGAGTACCAGAACATCTTATTTGTCTCTTGAGAAACCTATATGCGGGCCAAGAAGCAACAGTGAGAACTGGACACGGAACCACTGATTGGTTCCAAATTGGGAAAGGTGTCCGGCAAGGCTGTATACTGTCGCCTTGCCTATTTAACTTATATGCAGAGCATATCATGAGAAAGGCAGGGCTAGAGGAGTCAAAAGTTGGAATTAAGATTGCTGGAAGAAATATCAACAACCTAAGATATGCAGATGATACCACTCTAATGGCAGAAAGTGAAGAGGAACTGAAGAGTCTCTTGTTGCGAGTGAAGAAGGAGAGTGCAAAAGTTGGGTTGAAACTAAACATTAAGAAAACCAAGATCATGGCATCCGGCCCTCTCAATTCCTGGCAAATAGATGGGGAAGAAGTGGAGGTAGTGACAGACTTTATCTTCCTGGGCTCCAAGATCACTGCAGATGGGGACTGTAGTCAAGAAATTAAAAGACGCTTGCTCCTCGGGAGGAAAGCCATGGCAAATCTAGACAGCACACTAAAAAGCAGAGACATCACCCTGTCAACAAAAGTGCGTATAGTCAAGGCTATGGTCTTCCCAGTTGCAATGTATGGCAGTGAAAGTTGGACCATAAGAAAGGCTGAGCGCAAAAGAATTGAGGCCTTTGAACTCTGGTGCTGGAGAAGACTCCTGCGAGTCCCTTGGACTGCAAGGCGATCAAACCGGTCAGTCCTAGAGGAGATCAACCCTGACTGCTCTTTAGAAGGCCAGATCCTGAAGCTAAAACTCAAATACTTTGGCCACCTAATGAGGAGGAAGGACTCACTGGAGAAGAGCCTAATGCTGGGAAAGATTGAGGGCAATAGAAGAAGGGGACGACAGAGAATGAGGTGGCTGGATGGAGTCACTGAAGCAGTAGGTGTGAGCTTAAATGGACGCCAGAAGATGGTAGAGGACAGGAAAGCCTGGAGGAACATTGTCCATAGGGTCGCGATGGGTCGGACACGACTTCGCAACTAACAACAACAACAATGCAATTCCTGCAAACATTTTCTGTATGTTTAACCTCTAGTCCCCTAATCATCTTTGTTGCTCTTTTCTGCACTCTTTCTAGCATTTCAACATCTTTTTTTAGATTGTGGCAACCAAAACTGGATGCAAAATTCCAAGTGTGGTCTTACCCAGGGCTTTTTTTTTTTGTCATAAAATGCTCAGAATGGAGTTCCGGCACCTTTTTCTTTTACAAAAAAAGCACTGGTTACCAAAGCATTATAAAGTGGTATTAATGAAATGTACTAGGAAGGAATCAACAGTACTAAACTAAGCAATGCAGTAAATGTGGATATTATTCAATACCATTCTAAGATCAGACTCACCCTGACCCTGCTTGGCCTTTCATAAGTGTTATCAACAAGCTTGGGCCCCATGTGTGTCTGAGCCCATATCATGGGTTGGTTAATTGCTTTGTTAATTGCTCTTTTCCCTCAGCTGCTATATATATTATTTATAATTTTGTATTTTCTTATCTTGCTTTTAAATATTGTTACCTCCACAACCCCAAGTCAGGAAACTAGAGGTGGCCATACAAATTCAATCAATCAATTAGTCAATGAATCAATCAATATCAGGTTATGTTAGGAGGCTTGCTTTGCACATAGTTAAAAATCAATAAGCATGAAACTTTGGATTGTGTGACCATATTATTTTAATATTCTGTGATAAACATTTAACATTTTTTTCTCTTCATGGCTTTGATCTTTTTTTTTTCTACTGAGAGTTTTCCAACTGATTTCAAATGTGTTTTGGTTTGTCATTCTCTCCCACACTTCTTAAATCTTATTTCAATCTTCCTTTGCAATTTAATTACCTTCCAATATCCCTCCATCCACTTGCTTCTTAACTTTTGGAATAAGCTGATTACTCTCAGTATCTCAAGTGCTTTCCTTTTAATTCTTGTTTGATTTATTCCCATCCGTTCTCTTGAGCTTTATTTTCCTTTGAATTCAAAGTGTATTGTTTTGTTCTTTTGCTTGGTTTCACCTTCCACATGCAATACTCTTGTTCTCCCCTTTCCTTTGTCCAACATTGGCTGTCCTGGTCTTGTGTTTTCTAGATTCTTTTACCTATTTTGTAATTCTTCCGTCATAATTTAAAGCAAAGGTTGAGCTGAGTATAATGGCTAAGCTGATGAAAATATGTTGGATTCTATTTCTGTGAAGATATTGAAAATATGGGGGGCACCTGGGCATTCATGGGGTTGAGCATAAATTCCTAAGCACTGCTTTCTGCCACCTATTGATCAAGAAGGATTAGGAATCATGCACAACTGTCAGTCCTAAGCATTTTGACCAACAAAAAGGCTTAGAATGGTCTTATGGTTATATTCTCTCCCTTCCAGAGCAGTTCCTCTTATTATGTTGATTAAAGGCATTTTCATCAAAGACTAAGCCCTTGGTCAGGTTAAAATGTATCCAGAGAATTTGTATCATCTTGGATCCTTGTCATGATGGACCACAGTTACAATTATTTCCAGGTTTGACCTTTTATTACTCATGTATGTGCACATACCCAATTGGGAAACATGGATCTCACACTGCCCCTTTCTCTCTACCTGGGTTTTTCAATTAGGTGTAACTAAAGCTTATAAGAAACACTGTCCTGCTTGACAGCCAGAAATTAATTAGAAGCCTATGCAAGTCACCATCAATCCAACTCTAGAGTATGTCAGCTTTTGATGGAATGCATAGTAACCCAAGGAATTCAAAGTGACAGCTAAATTTTATCGGTTATAATGAACCTTTGCTCTCTTTGACACACATATACATGCATGCATCCCCATTTATCCATGTCTTTCTCCTCTAGACTGTCAGGACTCTTGTTATTTCATGATTTTGTAGCTGTCAGTGGTTTGGGGTTTGTACCATGTATTCAGTGCCCAGTCTACTTTGCCTGTCTTCTGATGGCATTTCTCCTTTGATCCTAATTGACTTGGTTCCTTCTTATGTTACCTGACAAAGGTAACATAATCTTTTTGACAAGATTCCTGGCTTTTGTCTTCTCTACATACATGCCTTCTCCATTTTTAGATTAAGATAACTTCAGTCTATTCTCACATCCTCACACAGACTAGTTTCATGTTCTCAAACCACACATCCATATTAATGGGATAAAATTTTATTCACTAAAATTCAGTGGAAAAACCTAAAATAGACATCTGTGATTATTTTTTTTTAAATTGTACTGTCCCACATGACCTAATGAGAGAAAGAGAGATAGAAAAACAAAACAGAAGAAGAGAATATAAAGAGATGAGGGTTGAACTGTGGAGTTGTGGAGACCTTGGTGTTCTCTGAGTTTTGTTGTTTGCTTGTGGATGTTTCTTTTCCTAACTAGATGATATGACCTGGTCCTTTTGTTCCTTTCTTACTATCTTTAGTTCTTAGCTAAGAACTAAACAGGCTATATAGACCAGCAGAGTAACCTACGTATAGTAACAGACTGCATCTAGAAAATTCCGTGAAGCTTGGCATTCTGACAAATCATTATTAATAAATACATAGAGATAAAACACATTTACATAGCATTTGAAAGAGAAAGAAAAAAAACATCTTCTCCAGCAGCCTAAACCCAGATAAGCAGGGATTAACCACAGACAAACAATCAAGCAAAAAAACAATAATCAAGGAACTACTAAGGAGAAAACCACACTCCCACTAACACTAGCAGTGCAAGTTACTGTATATAAAGATAAAGCAAACCCCTCATAGTCATGATGTTGGGTAATGAACAGCTGCAAGAAAACAACCAAACTCAGAGAGCATCAAGGACTCCATGGAGTTAGGAGAGCCTCCATGTATTGCTTCCACCTTCATGTATTGCTGGGGAAAATCAAACTAATCAGGGAGGCAATAGACAACAGATAATTTAAAGCTTCATTCTGGGAGAACAGTTAGTGCATTATAGCACATATTTTGGGCATAATTAAACAGGAAAATTAGCTGGAAGATGCTCTAGTATTACGGCAATCTCTAGAGGAACCTGCAGAGAATTGAACTAAATGATAACAGGACTAAAGCCAAGAAAGAAAGAAATTACTTTACAATTGTCTAAATACAGAGAATAAAAATGGCTCTTGCCAGGACTGAGGAAAAGACTAGATGTGCAAGGGAGAAAATGACCTCCCCAGTTAGAGCATTATTTTTCTGCTTTTCTCTACAGCTGAACCAATCAGATAAGATGCTTTAAAACCTGAAGTCAAATTTACACTGGCTCATCACTTCATCCATAGGCATTGCTGGAGAAGGAAATGAAAGTAAAGTTCTTGTTTTGTGTTCAATTGTCTCATGCCCAGAACAGAGCCCTGGAGAACCCCACTATACATATACATATACATATACATATACATATACATATACATATACATATACATATACATATACATATACATATACATATACATACACATACACATATACATATACATATACATCGATTTGGATGAGGGGATAGATGGAGAACTCATCAAATTTGTAGATGACACCAAGCTGGCAGGAATAGTCAACACTCCAGAAGAAGATAGGCTTAAGATACAGAAGGATCTTGACAGACTTGAACATTGGGCGCTATCTAACAAAATGAAATTCAATGGTGAAAAAATTAAGGTTCTACATTTAGGCAGGAAAAACCAAATGCACAAGTATGGTATAGGGCAGGCATGTCAAACTCGCAACGTCATGTAACATTGTGCAATGTATCACAACTTTCCCCCCATTGCCAGCAATGGAGTGGGCGCAGTTTCAGTATGATGCATCCGGCCCGTGGGCCGGCAGTTTGACATGTCTGGTATAGGTGGTACCTTGCTCAATAGTATCAACTGTGAGAGAGATCTTAGAGTCCAATCACTTAAATATGAGCCAGCAGTGTGCTGCAGCTGCCAAAAAAAGGCAACAGAGTGCTAGGCTGCATTAACAGAGGGATAGAATCAAGATCACGTGAAGTATTAATACCATTTTACAATGCCTTGGTAAGGCCACACTTGGTATATTACATTCAGTTTTGATCACCACGATGTAAAAAAGATGCTGAGACTCTAGAAAGAGTACAGAGAAGAGCAACAAATATGATCAGGGGACTGGAGGCTAAAACATATAAGGAATGGTTGCTGGAAATGGGTATGTCTAGTTTAATGAAGAGAAGGATGAGGGCTGACATGATAGCAGTGTTCCAATATCTCAGGGGCTGCCACAAAGAAGAGAGAGTCAAGCTATTCTCCAAAGCAGCTGAAGGTAGGACAAGAAGTAATGGATGGAAATTAACCAAAGAGAGAAGCAACCAAGAACTAAGGAGAAATTTCCTGACAATTAGAACAAATAATCAGTGGAACAACCTGCCTTCACAAGCTGTGAATGTTCCAACAATAGAAGTTTTAAAGAAGAAACTGACAGCCATTTTTCTGAAATGGTATAAGGCAGGGATCGTCAAACTTGGCCCTTTTATGACTTGTGGACTTCAACTCCCAGAATTCCTCAGCCAGCATGCCTGGATGAGGAATTCTGGGAGTTGAAGTCCACAAGTCATAAAAGAGCCAAGTTTGAAGACCCCTGGTATAAGGTTTACTGCCTGAGCAGAGGATTGGACTAGATGACTTCCAAGGTCAATTCCAACTTTTTATTATTATTGATCATTGCACAGTCAGCCAGATGTTCGGACTGGATTTGGAATTTTTGTCTACCTATTGAGTCCTTACCAAGGACCTGTGATAGGCAGATGTGGATGTTTGATGGTATTACAAATATCATCGCAGGATGGAAGCAGTTCCTAGTAAGACCACCTTTTACAATTGACTAATGGTGAATTTGTCAATGCCAATAGTGTTCAAGTGGTGCTCCAGTTGTTTTGGGATTGCACCCAAGGCACCTATTACTATTGGTACTAGCCTTGCTTGCCTTTGCCACAGTCTTTCTATTTCTAGGTCTTTGTATTTTGTTATCTTCTCTAGTTCTTTCTTGTCTGTTCTGCTGTCTCCAGGCACTCTCCATGTCCACTATCCAGAGTTTTTTGTCTTTCTTATCAACAATTGTTAAGTCCAGGGTGTTCTGTTGCATGTGCTTGTCTGTTTGAATTCTGAAATCCCAGAGCAGTTTAACTTTATCATTTTCTATGACTTTCTCTATTTTATGATACCACCAGTTCTTGCTTACAGGCAAATGATATTTCTTGCAGATCTTCCAGTGCACCATTGTTGCTACTTTGTCATGCCGCTGTTTGTAGTCAGTTGTTGCAATCTTCTTGCAGCAGCTTACCAAGTGGTTTACTGTTTCTTCAGCTTCTTTGCATAGGTGGCACTTACTGTCTGTTGCTGTCTTCTCAATTTTGACTTTGTATGCATTTGTCCTTAAGGCTTAGTCTTGTGCAGCCAGAATTAGTCCCTCGGTCTCTTTCTTCAACTTTCCTTAGCCATTGACAGATCTTGTTATTATCTGCTTTCCCAGCTATTTTTTTAATGTACTGGACATGTAGTGTGTTGTCTTCCCATGTCTCTATTCTGTTCTTCATTTGGTCTTTCTTGTAGGCCAGTTTGGTCTCTCCAGTAGTCATTAAGCCTTCCTCATATACTAATTTCAGTGAATCTTCATCATTGTCCCTCAGATATTCTTCCATAGTCATTTTTTCTTCTTCAACCATCTGATGTACTTGCAGCATTCCACATCCACCTATTTGCCTTGGTAGGTAGAGTCTGTCAATGTCACTGCGTGGATGAAGGGCATGATTCATTGTCATTACTTTTCTGGTCTTCCTATCCATTGCTTTTAGTTCTGCTTGAGTCCAGTCCACTATTCCAGCTGTGTATCTAATGACTGGAATTGCCCAGGTGTTGATTGCCTTCACGGTATTTCCTCCATTGAGTTTGAACTTTAAGATCTTCTTCACTCTGTTGATGTATTCACCTCTAATCTTTTTTCTTGACTTCAGTGTGCTTGATGTTGTCAGCTTGAAGGATACCCAAGTATTTGTAGTAATCTTCCTCATCCAGACTTTTAATGGGGCATCTTGATTCCTTCAGTTTTCACTATTTTTCAGTTCGTCCAATTCTGTTTCTGTGAATACTTTATTTCATATTATAAATCGGCATTGATCTACTAGTCTCTGTTCTATTATTTCTTATTCTGGATTTTGTTCTTTCCAGAACTGGTGCATTCATTTTAGATATCCTATTCTTGTTGGACTTGATCTGTAATAACAGATAATTATTTCTTTGTTTTCAATCACTGTGTATCTGTGATGTGTAAACATCTTTTCTTCCAGTAGTTCTGCAGCTGCTGGCCCTGGTAGCTCAGCCAACAGTCCTGAGTCCTGTAACCCACTTTTCACCAGATATCCAGGAACTCCAACATCTAGTGCGGACCTTGTTAACCTGGGCGACATCCGAGCCGGTATGGCATTCTGAAATTTACGTCTCACCATATATTTTTATGGGAGAGACACTCTTTGTCTGACTCCTCTGATGAGAGCTGTCCAGTATGGTTGAACCTCTGGGATAGGTCTCATCTTACTTAGAGTACACAAGCCCCACAACCAGATCAAGGTAGTGCCTCACTGGGGGATGATGATGGTGATGATGATGATGATGATGATGATGATGATGATTTACACACACCAAGAGAATGGTGGAAGGAAACTGATATCCAAATAGCTGTTCTGAAGCTATGGGAGATATGGAGAGAAGAAGAAGATGTAGTAAGAGTGATGATTGGCCAAGAAAAGAAGCAAAGACTGACAGTCAAGTTCAGGTAAAATTGAGAGTGGTCAGCAGGAAATAAATCGTGCAAGACTGGTGTATAACTATCCTTTTGTCTTGTGACATTTCAATATTCTAACCTCTAATCATGGCTTCTAAACTGCCGCCAAGGATTGCTTGTCCACTTACGAGCTTCTCATTAATCCTTTACTCTTTTAATTGCTCTTTTAATACGGTAATTCCATTCAATAATAATAATAATAATAATAATAATAATAATAATAATAATAATAATAATAATAATAATATAAAGTTGGAAGGGACCTTGGAGGTCATCTAGTCCAACCCCCTGCTCAGGCAGGAAACCCTATACTATTTCAGGCAAATGGCTGTCCAGTCTCTTCTTAAAAACTTCCAGTGTTGGAGCATTCACCACTTCTGGAGGCAGGTTGTCCACTGGTTAATTGTTCTAACTGTCAGGAAGTTTCTCCTTAGTTCTAGGTTGCTTCTCTCCTTGACTAGTTTCCATCCGTTGCTTCTTGTCCTGCTTTCAGGTGCTTTGGAGAATAGCTTGACTCTCTCTTCTTTGTGGCAGCCTCTGAGATATTGGAACACTGCTATCATGTCACCCCTCACCCTTCTCTTCGTTAAACTAAAAGAGTTAGAATGGAATAATTATTTAACTCCTGAAAGCCAGTTTGGAGTAGCAGTTAAGGCATCGGGCTAGGAACCAGGAGAGTAGGAGTTCTAGTCCTACCTGGGCATAAAGCCAGCTAGGTGTCCTTGGGTCAGTCATTTTCTCTCAGCCCCAGGAAAGAGGCAATGGTGAAGCACTCTGAAAAACCTTGCCAAGAAAACTGGGCACTTTTTCAGGCATTCTCCATGAACTGGACACAACTGAACAGATGACGAAAAAAAGAATGCATAAATATATGGATTCTGCTTGTATTTTTTTCTTTTGTGGAATTAGATTGATTTTAACATTCTATAATTATACTTTTAAAAAAGTCTAAACATAAATAAGGTCTACCAATAATTTGCTCATGTTCTCTTTCTTTTTGTATAAGATCTTTAGATGAAATTGTAGGGAACTTTGTTACATCTTAGAATCTAATTCTATCAAAGGTTACAACCAAGTCATTTTCTATGTTAGCAATTATGATTCTTGAAAACAACACTCTTGTAATAATTTCTTCTTTAGTCATTTATCATGTACATTTTCAAAAGATAAATAAGTTACAGATATATTTAAAAATAGGTCCAATATGTTATCCACCAAACTGAGCCACAATATACGTGAAATGAATCATGATAATTGGGTGGCTGAGATATTCAGAAAGGTGTTGGATACATCATTCCCATTCACCAAATTGCTTCCTTCTTCATGCAGAACAGAGAAGAGTCACTCAGGGATTCCTGCTTTCCATCTCAATTCTGCTACTGTTATATACATAAAAGGGTTACAGCTGGAAGACCTGTCTCTTTGGCACTACCACACTAATTAACTATGGTATTGTTCCCAATAGAAAAAAAAAATCTGAAAAGTTCTCTTTTGAGGGAAAGGGAAAGGGAAGGGAAGGGAAGGGAAGGGAAGGAAAGGAAAGGAAAGGAAAGGAAAGGAAAGGAAAGGAAAGGAAAGGAAAGGAAAGGAAAGGAAAGGAAAGGAAAGGAAAGGAAAGGAAAGGAAAGGAAAGGAAAGGAAAGGAAAAAGATTTTTCTTATTAAGAAGTATTAAATTTTATGCCCTTTTATCTCTTGCATATTAATGTTTCTCTCTCTCCCTGATTTAGCTGCTTTTTCTCCCATTCACCATGCATGTCGATTGACCCATGAAAAGCTCAAGATGGAGGTGGTACAAACAACTCAGCCCTCCTGGATCTCTCAGTGACTAGCACCAACCAGATTATTATTTTGGATTAGCTTTAGATCGGGAGTGGGGAGCATGTTATTTTGGTTTTAGCTGATGCTAAGGGGGTGGGGGGTGGGAGAGAAGTCCAACCCTACTCCCCCTTGCATCAAGGGGCCTTAGGATTTGGGTGCCTTACCACTGCTGTTTATCAATTGCATGATACCTCTGGGCAAGGTTATTTCCTGCCCCCATCTTTTTTAATTGTAAAGTATTACTATTATTAGGAATATATATTGTTTATGGTTTTACTGGCTTTCAGTGGTGTAGCTTCTCGGAGTTGCCTCAAAGTGAGATGGGCAGCAAACAAATCTAATAAGTAAACAAACAAATTTAGCAGCATGATGTGCAGTATCATCAGTATGGTGATGAAACCCTGTTATACTGTACCTCTGGATGGACAGACAATGCCATTCAGGTGCTGACGCAATGCCTGGAGGCTGTGAAGGTCTATTTCAATTCAATCTTAGAAAGACTTTAGATTCTTGGCCCTACAACTGGTTTCTTTCTTCATTCTCAGTGAAGTAACCTGAACAGAGCTGAAATAGAGAGTCCTGTTCTCACATCTCCTGCTTGAGAAGCAGGTGGTAACTTTGTCTGGGGTTGCAAAGATCAATCTCATGGGCCAATTGCAGCTATTTCTGGATCAGAAATTCATGCCTTTATTATTTTTCCATCGGATTACAGCGTCTGAAAACCATCTGGAAAGCACAACTGGCCCTGAATGTAGTGGTGTGCACTGTTTTGGGCATCTCTCAGTTTATTTGTATTATACCTCTGCTTCCCAAGCTGAACTGGCTTCCAGTTTCTTTCCACCTGCAATTTAAGGAGCTTTAAAATTCTGCATAAATTCCTGTATAAAATTCAGGATATGTATGGGATTGATTCTCCTTAAAGGTATCTGCCTGCTCTAGCAGGTCAGACATATTTTAGTTCCCCTCTTTCAAATGCAATCTAGTGGGTCCCTTCCCTGTGAATTATCCTGCCTCCAAGATCCAGCAGGTCTCCACTCTTTTAGATTTCTGCCAGACCTTAAAAAGGTGGTTTTCCCCCTAGGCATCATGAGACTGGAGTACATTGATTATGAATTGGCTTTTATTGTTATGTACATATCACTGCTGTTATGAGCTGCCCAGAGTTATAGCATATAAAATAGGCAGTCTTGTAACTCTTTTAAATTAAATACATAATAAACATCAAGCCATATTTTTGCTAAGTGTCCTGAGCAGTATGTGTGTTCACTCTGATCTGGATATAAGGATTGATTGGGAATGTGTTAGGTGCAAATTAAACTGTAAATTACCCAGATTATTTTTTTTCCGGCTACATGAACTGTACATGGAACTGGTGATTTTAGATTATTTTGCTTGGACCACCTGAATGTTGTGAATGTTTTGTCCGAGATACTGACCAAAAGAGGAATTGCTTTGCTTCAATCATGGACCGAAACATGATCGTTCCAGCTTGAAGTGTTTGAGATGTTCTGTCTTGTTTTAGCTGCTGAAAGTCGCCTTGCCTCTTGTAGTTGGGGTGTTAGCTTTTTAATTTACCTGTCTGGGCCGCTACAGAAGGAGGGACCCATTATGGTTTAGGCTGGGTAGAAAATAATTAGATGAAACATTGAAATAAAGCAGCAAATCCAGAAGGAGCCATTTTGGATCTAACTGCTTTGATTTGGTTGGCTCTCTTGAAATGTTTGATTATGATGTAATGGGTCATTTACCCTCCTGCATCCTTGGTTGGTGGAGACTCTGGAATACATTTACAAATGCAAAAATATACTTGACTGGTTGGCTTGATATGATAGTGAATGGTGTGACTGCATACTGGCTCTAGCTATAGTTCCTTTACTTTTTCTTGTCTCATGTCTTTAATTTCTTAGATGTACTGCTTCTTACTCCTTTCTTCTACCCTGTAGAATGTTGATCAGTATGTATGTATGTGGTTGTCAAGCAAAAGCTCTGGATGGTGTAACTGTGTAAAAAGAAAAATCCTAGAGCTGCATTCCTTCATGTTTCATCAGTGAAAGCTAATAACTACTTTAGTCACTTTAACTTGATGTATCTAAGACAAAATAGGAACAATGATCTGCCAAGAACAAGTATAAGAAAATTGTGTTTGTTTTTTAAATAAAAGAATGTCACCAACTGTTAGATCCTCTTTCCTAGAACTTGCAGTTTTCAGGGATGGCTTTGCAATCTAACACTGACTTTACCCATATTGACTCTTGTTCTGAGATGTCTCTAATATGTCAGGCTCAAATGATAATAAAGCACAGGAGTTAAAGTCTTGGATTAAGACTAAAGAAGTCCAAATCTGCTCTCAGCTGTGGAAATTCACTGGCTGGTCATTCTCTGAAACACAGCTTCCATTACAGCATTGTGATTGTGAGATCTCCATATAAGCTGCTTTGATTCCATGGAGAAAAGACAGGATCTAATGAAGGAACTGGAAGTAGCTTTTCAAAACATAACCTTTATGTTGGCTTTCACCAATTAGATACCCCATTAGAATTGTTCTCTTGCATTCTTTTTTGTCTGTGATGGAACCATTTATGAGACACCCTCCAAAGCCAAGAAAGACTCATAAAGTTACTTCTGTGTAATTTTATTTATTGTTCCTCATCCAAACTAAAGCAACTAGTTGCATCATTAAAGTATATATATTATGAGAATTGCTAGGAAGAATCTTTCTGTCTCTTGGTCCTCTGAAATCTAGTCCCTTCCTCCTGGGAATCCAGAATACATTCCACCACAGCTCTGTAAAACTCCACAATGATTCAGTGAGAATATGTATAAATACAGCAAACAGCAAATAAATAAGGGCAGTTAGAGCAAAATAACATAATGATCGAGTTGGAAGGGACCTTGGAGGTCTTCTAGTCCAACCCTCTGCTCAAGCAGGAGACCCTATACCATTGCAGACAAGTGGCTGTCCAGTCTTTTTTTAAAAGCCTCCAGTGATGGAGCAGCCACAACTTCTGAAGATAAGCTGTTCCACTGGTTAATTGTCCTCACTGTTAGTAAATTTCTGCTTAGTTCTAGTTTACTTGTCTCCTTGATTAATTTCCATCCATTATTTCTTCTCCTGCCTTCTGGTGCTACGTATATAGGTTGAGCCCGTTTTCTTTGTGGCAGCCCCTCAAATATTGGAACACAGCTATCATTTCATTCCAGCACAGTCCCTTCTTTCACTAGACTACATAAACTGTTACATCGTTAATTTTAAAGCAATAAGGTGCATCTTGCTGGAGTAAGCTCTAAACTTCCCTTTCTTCTTCTTTTTCATTCTCTGAAGTTTTCAAGAGCATTTAGTGCCTTTTGTCAACACCACAGCAAAGGAAGAGAAAAGCCCACAGGGCTCATGCACCAGAACCTAAATCTTTAGGCAGGCATTTATTGTTAGCTCAATTTAAAATCATGATTCCTCTGGATTATTTTCTTTTTTTTTTTTTTTTTTTTTTTTTTATTGAAAAGTTTTACAATACAATTTTCCATTAAAAACCCCCATCCCCCTCCACCCTCCCCTCCCTACCTCCCCCCTACCTCTTCCCTCCCCCCTTCCCTCCCCCCTTCCCCCCTCCCTCTTCCCTCCCCTCCCTCCCCCCCACCCCCCTCCCCCCCCCCGGACTTCCCAGAGCTAAATACAAGGTATATATATATAAAAGCAATCATAAGCAACCATATACTAACAACCATAAATTCTAAAATCCATCACTCTCTAACTTATATAAGAACAAACAAAACTTAACATTATTAAATATATATAAAAAAAAAAATAGGAAAAGAAAAGAAAAAACTCGAAAGAAGACTTATTCGAATGCTAAATAAAACTTCTTAACCCTATACTTATTCTGGATAAACTCAATCCACTTTCTCCATTCCAAAATATAACGTTCTTGCGAGTAATCTTTCAAATAAGCCGATATCTTCGCCATCTCTGCCAGGTCGGAAACCTTTAAAGTCCATTCTTCTATAGTCGGCAGCTCCTCTTTCTTCCAATATTGTCCTATCAAAAGTCTTGCTGCCGTGACTAAGTTCAGCATCAACTTGGAGTCCACCACTGTAGCATCAACAATTATTCCCAACAAAAAAAATTGCGGACAAAACTTTATCCTCCTTTTAAAGATCTTCTGTATATTCCACCAAATTTTAATCCAAAAGGCCTTAACCTTTTTACATGTCCACCATATGTGAAAATATGTTGCATCTTCAGCCCCGCACCTCCAACACTTAGGCTGATAATTCGGGTACATACTTGCAAGCTTTTTAGGATCTAGATGCCATCTATAAAACATCTTATAAAAATTCTCTCTTAAATTTTGAGCTTGAGTAAATTTCACATTCCTCACCCAAATCTTCTCCCACATGTCCATTGTAATAACTTCCTGGATATTTTGGGCCCATTTTATCATACAGTCCTTAACAAGCTCTGTTTCTGAATCAATCTCTATCAATGCAAGATATATCCGTTTAATGTGTGCAGGTCCCTGATTTCTAATTTGCTTTATCAGATTTTCATCAATCGTTGCAAATCCAATTTTCTGGTCTTCTTTCCACCTGGCCCGTAACTGAGTATATTGAAACCATGTTTGAACAACCTTCTCTTCTCGCAAGAAGCTATATGATTTCAAGCACCAAACATTCCTTTCCAAACTTAAAATTTCCTTATAGGTAGTCTCATCGTGTTTGAAACCAGCATGTATATTTTCTATTGCGTGTTTTGGAATTGCCCACAATGGTATCTTACAACTTAGCTTATGTCTATACTTCTTCCAAACTCTCAGCAATGCCTGTCTTAAAATATGCGTCCTAAACACAGTACCTACCTTCTTATCATACAACAAATATGCATGCCAGCCAAACAACAAATCATGGCCCTCAAGATTTAATAACCTCGATTGCGTCAAATTGATCCAATCACTTATTCCTACTAATGCAGCAGCTTCATAATATAATTTAAAATTAGGCAATTTAAGGCCACCTCTCTCACGAATATCCTGCATAATCTTAAGTTTAACTCGTGGCTTTTTCCCTGCCCACACAAATTTATTGATACCACGCTGCCATTCCTCCAAATTAGAGTCTTTCTTAAGAATCGGTATCATTTGGAATAAAAATAAAAATTTGGGCAGGACATTCATTTTCACTGCTGCAATCCGTCCCAACAAAGTCAATTGCAATTTTTGCCAACTCTCCAATTCTTTTTGAATTTTCCCCCACAATTTTTCATAATTATTTTTGTATAGCTTTGTATTCGAGGGCGACAAAATTACCCCCAAATATTTAACCCTTTTAACAATCTCAAATCCAGTTAATCTTTCCAAGAAGGCCTTCTGTGAAACTGTCATGTTTCTTGCCAAAATTTTAGTTTTCTGTATGTTTACTTTAAATCCAGAAACCTTCCCATATTGTGTTATTATCTCTATCAGGTCCACAACAGAGTTCTCTGGCTGGGTCACTGTAACAACCAGATCATCTGCAAATGCTCTCAATCTATAGTCCTGGTCTCCAACTTGTATCCCCTTAATTTTTTCCGAATTCCGAATCTTGTTCAATAATATCTCTAAAGTTAATACAAATAACAAGGGCGATAACGGACATCCTTGCCTTGTGCCCTTCTCAATATTACATACTGCCGTCAGACTATTGTTAACTATGATTCGGGCAGTTTGCTTTTGATATAATGCCCTAATCGGCTGTAAGAAATTTTCCCCAAAATCCATTTTATCTAACATTCTCAACAGAAATTGCCAATTCAATTGATCAAAAGCCTTTTCAGCATCTAAAAAGATTAGCGCTGCAGAGATCTGGTTGTGCCTTTCCAAATACTCTAACACATCAACTATATGTCTAACATTATTTTTCATTTGCCTACCACTAATAAACCCCGTTTGATCCCCATGAATCACCTGTTGCAGAACCCTCATCAGTCTATTAGCCAAAACCTTAGCAAATATCTTATAATCTGTATTTAAAAGCGAAATCGGTCTATAATTTTTAACTTGAATAGCATCCTGATCTTCCTTCGGAATCAATGAGATAAAAGCTGTTCTCCAAGACGGTGGCACCTTTCCCCCCCTCTGGATTGTCTGGAACAGTTCCTTTAACGGTTTTATCATCTCAAATTGTAAATTTTTATAAAAAGCCGCAGACAAGCCATCTGTACCGGGCGCCTTATCAACCTTCAAATCCTTAATTGCTGTAAGGATTTCTTCTTCTGTGATCAGTTGATTAATCCCCTCTCTTTGTGCTTGCGTAAGGACCGGAATATTAGCATTCTCCAAATATTTATCAATGTCTTTTACCTCAATTTCCTCTTTGGTATATAATTTCGAGTAAAAATCCACAAAAGCATCCTTAATAAGATTCTGTTGAAACACGACCCTTCCTTTATATTCAATCTTGTCTATATTAGAGGCCCTTTGTTTCTTCCTCAGTCTATAGGCTAACCATCTGCCTGGTTTATTAGCGTTGCAAAAAGTATTATGCCTAGCAAACCGCAGATTGGTTGCCACTTGGTCTGCCATTAATTTATCAAATTGTCCTCTTAACAACCTAATAGCCTCTTTAATCTTCACGTCCCCTGGATTCAAAATCAAAGCCCTTTCTTTTTCCTTTATTTCATTCTCCAGTTCTTTCCTTCTAGTTTCCACTACACGTCTACGTCTATTATTCATATATATCAACACACCTCTCATATAGGCCTTACTAGCATCCCAAACCATATCCATAGAGGTACCCTTATTCATATTAATCTCAAAAAAATCCTTCATCCGCTGTTTACATTCTTCCACATTTCTCTGATCTCTAAACAAGTTCTCATTTACGCGCCACGAGCGCCTGTCGCTTTTCTCCTTATCAATCTCCAACCAAACTGGACTGTGGTCTGAAATAGTTCTTGCACATATCTTCACTTTTTTAGTTCTCAAAAAGAAATCATTAGTCAACAAAATAAAATCAATCCTTGAGAAAGATTGGTGTCTGTCAGAGTAAAAAGTATAATCCTTCTCCTGCAGGTGCCTCTCCCGCCATATATCTCGCAATTCGAGATCATCCTTCAATTCAAAAAAAGTTTTAGGCAGTCTGGCGTGACTTGGAATACGCTTAAAAGCTCCAGCTTTATCCAAGTGTACATCCAGAACACCATTCCAATCTCCCATAATAATAAAAGATTTATAATCCAACTGGGTAAGCTTTGTATGAAGTAAGCTAAAAAAATCAACTTGTTGTTGGTTAGGTGCATATAGTCCAACTAGAAGCATCTTTTTACCTTCTAACAGCAGCTCAATCATAACATATCTTCCATGCTTATCTGCTTCAATTAAGTCTGCTGTTAAGGCACTTTTAACATAAACAACTACTCCATTTTTCTTATTCTCTGCAGAGGCAACAAAATGCGTACCCAGTCTCGAGTTCAGTAAATACTTTTGATCCAAAACTCTAATATGCGTTTCTTGCAAGCATATAACATCTATCTTAAATTGCTTTAAATATTGAAAAACTTTCTTCCTCTTCTGCGGTGAATTTAGTCCATTAACATTCCAAGTTAAAAATTTAGTTGCCATGCATATCATCCAGAAGCCCTTGGACCACAGCCTTGATAGGACTAACTTCTTTAGGCCGTGCCCCTCCCACAGCTTGACTGTATGTACGTTGCGAAGAAACTGAAATCTTTTGCTGATCTTGTTCTATTATTTTCTTTGCTCGTTTTAAAGCAGCACGCGTCACTCTTTGCTCTCTAGGATCATCCAAAGAAGTTGTAACTTGATCTCCTCCCACGCCACTTTCCTCTGTTTCCTCCTCTTGTTGTTCTTCTTCTCCAGATCCTTTTCCAGCTTCCAGGAGCGTTAATGGGGTTGCTTTTAGGACATTATTGTAGAAATCACGCGCTTGCTTCACAGTAATCAACCGGTACCTTTTACCTTCATGCATCACCATCAGCCCCTGAGGAATCTCCCATCTGAACCTTATATCTCTTTGCTTGAGCTCATGCACGAGGAATGTATAATCCTTCCTTCCCCTTAAAATCCTTGGAGGAATTTCTTTTAAAACCAAAACTTCTTGTTCAGCAATCACCACTTTAACATCATAGGCAGCTTGTATAATTTGATCTCTGATCTCTCTTTTTGCAAAATAAACCACCACATCTCTAGGCAACTTCCTCTGTCTGGCAATCCATGAATTCACCCGAAACACTTTATCCATAGCTGCTCTTATTTCAGATGCTGGCAGGTTTAATACTTCTTCAAAAGCCTCAGAGATCAGCTGCTTCAAATCTTCTTTAGTATCCTCTTTTAAGCCTCTGATTCTGACAGCAAACTGCATCTGGTAAAATTGGGCTAAACTTAAGTCCTTCTCCAGTTTGTCTCTTACATTTTCATTCTCTCTTACTTTAACTTCTAATATAGCATTCCTTTGAGCCAAATCATCCATCTTTTCATCTAATTCTTCCACACATTCCGCCACTTTATGCACTGAAGACAAAATGTCTACCTTCATCACGCTGAGCTTCTGTTCCATCCTTTCTTCCATTCTCTCCTCCAGTTTCTCCAATTTCTCCTCCATCTGCGCAAATTTGTCAGCCATTGATTGATTAATTGAGTCCAAAAGTTTATCCACAGCATCTCGAAACTCCTTTGCTGTCAGCGCTTCAGAAGGGTGCAACGCCTGTAAAGATGATTGTTGCACTGGCGAGGATCCACCACTCCGAAGAGTTTTAGGGGGAGGTTTCGCCGCCATCTTTTAATCCTCAAATATGACGCACTTTCACTTAGAGTTTAAAAAGTTCAAGTAGTTAGAGAGTATAATAAAATAAGCCTCTTCACCTTTATCTCTTGTATCGCTCTGCCTGCTCCTTTAAATCATAGTCCTTTCTTCAGGC
The DNA here is from genome assembly GCF_947247035.1 of Vipera ursinii. NCBI lineage: Eukaryota > Metazoa > Chordata > Lepidosauria > Squamata > Viperidae > Vipera > Vipera ursinii. Next base: position 16,454,339 of record NC_139516.1, read on the forward strand.
AGGGATGGTTCACAGACGCCTGGCTCTGCTCCAAGAAGTTCAGAGCAGACACGCCGGCCAGCTGGGAGCAACCCAGGCTTCGGGGGAGTTCAATCCTTCAGCCGCCCAAGCTCCGAGCTCAGGCGGCCTCGGAGAACTCAACCCCTACCTGGGGCCTCACCCCCTCCTCTTCTCCCGAGGAGGGGGCTTCAATTTCGCCCGAACAGCTGTTCGGCGCTGTTACGGGCGAAAAAACAAACAGCTGAGCCGCGGGCAGCCCGGGAAGGCTGTCTTCGGCGCCGCGACGCCACCGGAAGCCCTCCTCTGGATTATTTTCATTGCCATGGGCTGCTCTGAGGGCAAGTGGAACAGCAACTTTCAATGACTTTATTTCTAGACAACTGTTCACTCTTAAAGCAAGCCAGCCCCTGGACTGAATTCTCCAAGCCATTTAGTTTCCAAAAGGGAATGAAATGAAAGAGGATTAGAAGGGGTTGTTCTGTCTCTTTAATTATTTACCAAGTGTTTTAATCACTGCTGTCAATTCATTGTGTCCAAAGAGCTTCCAAAGGGACAAACATTTAACACCACAGTCACTCTGGTCACAGGCCATTTGACGCATTCCAAAAAAGCGGGTTCAACTGGCCCTAGACATGGCGTAAGAGTGCCTAATAAGTTGGCCTGCTCAATGATACAAAAGATGGAAACATATTAATATTAAAATCTGTTGTAGTGAGTAAAAGTAAATACCAAATTAGTTGTCAATGTAATTATTCTGCTGAAAAAGACAGGCCAAAGGAAACACAGACTGTTTGTCAGCAGGCTAGTCTTAAGGGGGAAGGGTGTTTTTTTTAAAAGAGACAGCCTTATTCAGGGGTGTCAAACTGCTGGCCTGTGGGGCAGATGCGTCATGTGGAAGCCATGCCCACCCCATTGCTGGCAATGGCAAAACCATCCCAATATGTTGCACGACGTCATGTGACATGGTAAGTTTGACATGTTTAATTGAAATGGAAGGCAGCTGGAGAGTGGAAGGTACCTTAAAAATAATTCAGTTCACTCCCTGCTCTTGTTGTGATTCAGCGTCAGTCTGTGATACCAGCAGCTGAGTCTGATGATTCTGAAGAGGAGGAGAAGGAGGGGTTTGGAGAGCCTTTGGTGTCAGAGGGAGGCTCTGATGCACTGCAGGACTTTCAGCCTGGCCCCTCCCATCATGTTCCTCATCAGACTCAGCCATGTGAGCACAAGGTATTGGATGTAGATGATTCACAGCTGGATCTATTAGGGATGCTAGGAGCAGGAGGCATTCCAGCAGAGTAGAACAGAGAAAGGCCATCAGGCATCTTGGTGAGAGGAGGAGAAGGCAATGAGAAGCCACATCTTGGGACTGCTGATAAAAGGGGAAGGTGTGAGAGGTGCTGGTTGCTGAAGGCAACCTTTTGAAGATCTTCTGCTAGAGTCCTGGTCTGTTATTACTGTTTAACTCTTGTTTGAACTTTTGGTTTAACTATTGTTTGAACTTTTGATTTCTTTGTAAATAAATTTGGTTGTTTTTTTCCAGCCTGTTGACTATAAAAAGGGGTTGTCCCTGACATTCAAACAGGGATGGTCATAGGCTGGAACAGAACAGCTCTGTAATCATCCTCCTCCTCCCCCCAGCATCATTTTCTAATTATCCTAATTAGATCAATCAGTTTCTACTTATCAACTATTGAAAGTATTGAAATCAGGAGTAGGCACTGAGGTCAGTGTATTAGTGACAGCTGGATCATATGCATTTAGATATCCAGGATATTCGAGAAACCATCTTGCTTCAATGGGATTGGTCTGTCCCACTTGTTCTAGTAGAAAGTGCCTGATGTGGACCCTGTCAGTGAAGAAATATCATTAGGTGGGGTCCAGAAACATTTTCTATTGTGGCCTTTTTCCCTTGGAACCTCCTGCCACCAGAGGTGAAATCCCTCCCTATCCTTCTAACTTTCCAGAAGTCCTAAAAGCTGATTCTGCTAATTGGCTTAGGGCCCTGATGGAGGTGCTCTAGGCTGGAAGTAATTGGAGCAGTGATAGCTAAAGCACCACCCCACTCTGTTCTATTCCTTGGTTTTTCAGCCTATATTTAATTCATGGAATTTTAAATTCATCTTACATTTATATTTTGACTGCATTGTAAGCTGCCTAGAGTCACTTTGGATTGTAAGATGGGCAGCAAATTTAAATTTAATAATAAAAAGGTAAAAATTACCCATTTCTAGCAAAATCAGTGTTTTTTCCTGATAAATACTGATATTTTCTTTTATATGGACTTCCCTCCTCGTCTCCCTCTCCCAGATATTCCACCCTTTAATCTTTGGTCAAAAATCTTAATCTCTTCTTTTATTAGCCTCTGTTCAGCAATTTGTATCTTGATTTTTAGAAGGATCCTGGAGTTTTCTGACCCTGGATTGAAGGGAAGGGCTGCAACATCTCTGTGAATGTAACAATAAATACCTATATCAGTGGTGGCAAACCTTTTAGAGACCGAGTGCCCAAACTGCAACCCAAAACCTACTTATTTATTGCTGGGTGCCAGGTGGGCATGGCCCACTGGGTGGGTGTGGCTGTGGTGGTCATGGAAGATTGGGTGTTTGTGGCCAAGGTGGGTGTCGTCACCTCAATGTTGCTCATGGGAAGGGACACCTGTGGGGGGTGGGCAGGGTTGGGGGAGCTCCAGGAGGTCTCTGGAAGGTGGGGCTGTAGGCAGGAGACTCATCCTGTGGGGTGAGGTGAGGCAGGGTGGGGGTGCCATTGCCATGGGGAAAGGGCTGGAGCAGCTGCTGCCTGACACCATCGCCCCCCACACACAGAGGCCAGCGAGCACATGGGGGCCAACAGTGTCCGTCAGTAGCCACAGCCTGCCGGCCCCTCGACAGGCTCACACTGGGGCTCCACAGCCCGTTGCCAGCAGTTCAAAGAAGCCGCCTCTGAGATGGATGGTCAGCCAACAGCTGAGGAGGTGATGCAGTGGTTCGTGCCTGGGAAAAGGAGAGCATGCGAGGCCAGGAGGGACAGGATGTGGGGGAGGGAAACCATCCGTGCCGGGATGCATTCAGCCACATGGGACCTCGGCAAATTAGCAGGCAGCTGGTTGAAGAGGGAAAGTTGCCACTTCTGGGGCATGGCATGAGTGCCCACAGAGAAGGCTCTGAGTGCCGCCTCTGGCACCCGTGCCATAGGTTTGCCACCACTGACCTATATCTTTTGAAAATGTGAATTCTAGTTTTCCCCTCTCTGGCATATAGGCTGGCAAACAGTGAATGACAGGCTTGAAGCATGCCATTCACAATAGAGTTAATGTGGCAATAGAGGATTTTTTTAAATAAAAAAATACAATAAATATCAGTACTATCTGCAAACCACCATCTTTGGAATATTATTCATTTTTTTTCCAAATCCCTTTCATATTGTCCTGTTTTTGAAATTCCCTGGAAGGCAAATTAATATTTCTCACTTTTTTACTTGTGACTTAACTAGTAAGTTCACCGTAAGAAGTGAAGTGGCATCATTTAATTCCCCCAAAATTATTTTCTTTAAAAAATTCCAAGGACAGTGTGGCAAGGTATGAAAATATAAGTGCACTTTATCTATTCCTCGCATGTAAAAAAAACACACCAGATCAACAGCTCTATGCTGCAACTATCCTGCTCTCAACCAGTAATTGGCCATTACTAGCAGAAAAGAAGCAGACTGGTCCAGCCAGCCTGTTTTTTGCCACCAAGCTGGGAACAAGATGTGCTTTCATGGTGTCTGAGGAACACTGCACAAACCTAACCTTACAGCAAAGTCATATGCCCTTAAGACCATAACATAAGAACATAAGTAGTAGCCATAGCACTTAAACTAATATACCACCCCATAGTGCTTTACCAAAAGGGACATGGTGGCTCAGTGGGTTAGGACACTGAGCTGGTTGATCAGAAGGTCGGCGGTTTGGCGGGTCGAATCCTGAGTGCCGCATAACAGAGTGAGCACCTGTTACTCGTCCCAGCTTCTGCCAACCTAGCAGTTCGAAAGCACGTAAAAATGCAAGTAGAAAAATAGGGACCGCTACGGTGGGAAGGTAACAGTGTTCCGTGCGCCTTTGGCGTCTAGTCATGCCCGCCACATGACCATGGAGACGTCCTCGGACAAACGCTGGCTCTTTGGCTTTGAAACGGAGATGAGCACCGGCCCCTAGAGTCAGAAACAACTAGCACGCATGTGCGGGGGAACCTTTACCTTTACCTTAGTGCTTTATCACATTCTTTGGGTGGTTTATGATATCAGCATATTGCCCCCAGTCTGGGACCTCATTTTACCAATCTCGGAAGTATGGAAGGCTGAGTCAAATGTGGCCCATTAGGATCAAACTCCAGGCTGTGGGCAGAGTTTGCCTTAGTACTACATGTTAACCAGTGGTGTCCTCGATTGGATCCCTGGCTCACCTAGTCTAGCAATCTGTTCTCACAGTGGCTACCCAATTGCACAAGGAAATCCACTAATATTCCAGCAGATGACCTTCAACAGCTATCATGCTGTCATCAAGGCTTATCATCACCGACTCTCATGACTTCCAGGAAATGTTCCAACCATTTTTTGAAACCAGTCAAACTAGTAGCCAATTCACATCTCAAGGTACACACTTTGAGAAGGAATACCTTGTCTAGTGACTGCAGGGCAGAGCAAACAAGGTCTTTCCTAACTTACCTGCTTTGTAGGATTCAATCTGGACTTAACAACCACAATCTGGCTCTCAATTATTGTATTATGGTTACTATAATTTAAACAAGTAAAAGCATTGTATCTATTTTCCATTTTTTAAATCATATGCTGTGGTGGTAGAGAATAAAAGAAAGCTACTTTGGTCTAGTGGTTAAGCAAGAATAGACAAACCTGAATTCTAGTTATGCCTTAGGCACAAAAATCAACTGGGTGATTTTGGGCTAATCAATATCTCTCAATGCTAGGAAGGAAGCAGTGGAAAACAAATTTTGAAAATGTCCCCCAGAAAAGTGCATGAACCTGCTTGTATATTACTTGGAGTTAAGACTGAGTTTAGATAATACTCCATAGAAAAGAGGGAATATAGTTCAGGATTGAAATGTTGGATTGTAGGAGTTCTCTGAATCTGGTTTTTCATTGGTAAATGTCAGGCATGAGCAATCAGAACAGCTCCAAGAAATGGTTAAAAGGGTTTCTTTATTCATGAACAGCAATGTACAAGAATCTCACCAGTCTGTCTGCTACCTCTTGAAAAAAAACAGATATATTCATAAAACTCCTTGGTTTCAAATGCTCCCTCCTCCATTCATGGAGTCTAAGATGGAATGACTCATTTCTCCCCTATGGGGCCTTCTCTTCTTCAGCTGGTAATACTACCACAGTGAATGTTTCACTAATTGTCTAAATAATTTTTTCAGTGCTATGCTCTTGAAGAGTGAGGATTATTGATTGGTGGTATCCTGTCCCTCTAGGCTTGCATGTGATTGGATTACTCTCCTTCTAAGTGTTATTTTCTCTGTTATTGACACATTATCTCGTTCTTGTTTTGCTGATGTGGTACCACCACCTGCTTATCTGGATATTGTTTAAAATTTGTGTACTGAATAGATGTTGTGATCTCTACTATTGTCACCTATGATTGATCTTTAGTTATTTATTTTCAATGGTTCATGGGTGGGCTATGGTAGGGGGTCACTAAATATATAGACTTAGACACCCTTCTTTAGAACATTCCAAAAATTAGTCAAAATATGATTGATTGACAGATGTAACCACATGTTATTTTAATACATAAATTGAAAGTAAATATAATTAAAAATGGGAAATTTAGTAGCATTTGTTTTTAAAAGGATACTTCTTCTGCAAGTATGATCTATCAAAGACAAAAATAAGAACTGCCGTGGGTTGTTGGAAGAAATGAGAAATATTCAGAAACATAGTCCCTCTTTATCTATGTGCAAGTATGTGTGTAAGTATGCAAGCCACTTGATGACAAGTGCAGATGTTAAGTATAATGTCTTCTCCTTCCTCTCAGTAGTCTCGTCAACATTTATTATTCTCTCCGAAGATTCATTATTGCTTTAATAATTTAGCACAATTGCAGTTATCACATCCAATACAATCTGTGTACCATAACAAACTTCATGCCAGCTGTTCAGATGCAGACTTAGCACACAACTGGATGATTAAGATTTCATTCACACTTCCAAAGATGAAGCTAGGAACCTTCCCTATTATCTGTCTTCTTGATATATTGTGCTGCCTCCAATCACTGCTGAAACTCAGAAATCAATCCATTTGGTACATGTGATGAACTTATGGAAAGGTCCTTTTAGCCATAGATGTCACCTAATCCACCACTCCTCACAGCGCTTAAGCTGCTGGCCGAACATCAGAGCACTATACAAAAGTGGATGGAAGCATGGAGTAGCTATACCTCCCAAGATATTTCTGAGCATATTAATCCTAATAGTATACCTCCAGGATTTAATCTACCCCGACACATATAGGTGACATACAATAGAATTAGAACGACTCATGGGGTGTGTGCCGATTCTCTGTATAAATGGGGAAAGACACCTTCAGCACAATATGATTGCGGGGCTCCATGACAGACTATCCAACATATAGTGAGGGAATGAACTAATAGAAGATACCCAGGAGATTTTAAGGACTTCCTCTGCGTAACAACGGCAGCTACTGACTGGATCTCCAAACTCGACATTAAACTCTGAAATGTTATTTCTATTTTCCTCTTAGGTTTTATAATTGCTTCTTTTTTAAAAAAAATGTTTTAACTGTTCTAACTTGTAAATATGAAGTGCTTTTAATTCGGTGTGACCAGCCATATGCTAAATAAATAAATAACCTACTTAAGCATGTATCACTAATCAAAGCATATTCCTAAATTATGCATAAATGTTATAGCTAGAAGTGTAACTGCATCTATAATTAAAGCTGGAGAACTTCAGAACAGGAAATTCCTGAACCTATGGCCATACAATCTTGCTAGGCTTGAGCTATATCTGCCTCTCCCTATCCATACCCCAACACATTCCAAACACCACAGCAGGACTTTGATGGCTTTGCTTGTTCAGACAGTAACTGAGATATATAACAGGGTGTTATCATGTCTCCATGTCACTGAATAACCACAGACAATGCAAATGTAAAGTAGGATCAGAAAAATCATCAAGCCCTGAAAAACTCCACAAAGCAATGGCCTTAGGCTCAGTCACTCCCCTACCAAAACTGATTAGAACTAAGTTCAAAGAAAGGACAACCAATGAAGAATAGTGTCTTCCATCTTCAGTCCCAAAGCCAGTCCAGAAGGATGCAGTGATTGATGGTATCAAAAACTGCTGATAGACAAGAAGGTCCAGGATACTTATAACTTTTTGGTTCATCTAGAGCAGGGGTGTCAAACTGCCAGCTTGCAGGCTGGTTGCATCATATGGATGCCACGCTCACCTGAGCTCCAGCAATGCAAAAAAAGTCACAATATGTCACGATACATCATGTGATGCAGTGAGCTTGACGCACGTGATCTACAAGTTATGCCTCAGTACTGTATCCTAGCATAAAACTTGACTGAAAAAGTTCTAGGTAATCCTCATTTCCCAGAGCTCTTTATCCAATTGCTTTTCCCCATAGGCTAGAAACCAATGGTTGAAATCTGGCCAGAAATTAAGTAAGAGTATTGGGACCAATGATGGCTTCCTGAGAAGAGAATGCATCACCTTAAAGGCAGGTGGATACCCCCTCAATCAAAGATAAATTGACTACTATTTGGATGCAACCATACATTGCTCTTGGGTGGCTTCACCAGTCAAGAGTGACATGAATCCAATGCACAGCTAGTCATGCTAACAACCTGTCTACTTCCTCAAGACTTACAAGCTCAAACTTTTCCAGTTAATAGGCAAGACTGTGATTCAACCAACACAGAGGGACTTGCTCAGCTAGTAACCAGCTCAAAATGGATCTGAGCAATTTTATCCATCAGATAAAATAATAATCCTCACAAAGCCCCTGAGATGCTCCTTCAACCCTGACCCTGCCTAGCCTCTAAAAACGCCAATCTTCAAACAAGGCTGCCGGGTGTAAATTTCAGAAAAGGATTATATGGGAACAACAATTATACCTCAACCATTTTTGGGAGATGCTAAGGAACCCAATCCTTTGCCTTGTAAATAGTAATAAATTATCCTGTTTTCCTTTGATTGTTTTAACCCTCAATTTCATTCTTGGTCAGCAATCTCAGCACCACACTATTTATTTGCTTGTTTAATTAATTTGTAGGTCTCCCAACAGCATTACAGCACCTTGATAAACAGCAATTTCTCAAGGAGTCAGTTCTGCTAAGGCTTCTAATTTTGTTAGTTCCTAATTGAAAATATTGTCAGAAGTGAGTTAAACATTTCTAATACATAAGCTTTGAATGACAAGTTGTATAAATCAAGGTTTTTCAGAGGAAGTTATTTTGCTGTGACTATGGTTAAATGAAGAGATTCTTCTCCAATTAAACTGTGCATGTTCCACTTCTACATGAAGAGGGTGAAATATTACCACTATCTCAACAAGGCAGAATCTTTGAGCATAATATCCTTTCATGTTAATTTACATAACACTAAGCAAATTATGTTGAGAGGAATATATGAAATATTTTAACCAACAAACAAAAAGAAATCAGGCCAAGCAATACTATAGCATTCCATAACAGCTGGGGTTTTTTTTGTCAGACTTCTAAGAACCAGTTTGCTAAATTAGGGCAGTTAGAGAAATGCAGTTGGTATAGAATGAAAGAATTTCAGAATTTTAATGCTGAGGGTTAAAACACAGTATTTGAAAACTGACACTCAGGGGCATAATTAAGGATGCCTTTGTACAAATGGAAGATTACCACCGCAAGTTAAACAACATCATGCAATGCAATTTGTGAATACTTGATTCCAATAATTACATAATTGGAGCATATAATACTCCTTGTCAGAGAAAAGCATTTTCTTCCTTTTTACTGAGTGCTTTCTCGATTCATTCCCCCCCCCCGCCCCGCTATCCTCAAATAATCAGGAGAAATTCAGAATAATAAAAGAGACTATGAAATGGCTGTTAAATGGTCGAACATTTGATTTAGTGCCCTTTCTTTGAAGGGAGAAGAGTTATTTATACTGCCAATCCCTGACAGTTTAATTTAATAACACAATAAAATTTAGAAGATCATTAGTATTTGATTACTAAATAACATTCTTGTAGCCACAATATGTCATTTTTTTTCTTTCTTTTCCCATTGTTTTAATTATTGGTTTAAGAAAGGAAAAGAAAATGGATGCTCCTGTGATAAACAAGGGGCTGAAATTATTTATAATCCTATCGGTTAAAGCTATGGTTTTTCTGTTAAAGATGGCATGGCAAGGAACATTAATTAAGGGTTTTATCTAAAATAGGTGGCCCCTGATTCCTATGATCATTCAGCTCATTTTCACTCACTGAGCTTCTGGGGGAGAGTCAGGACAGGGTTGGTTTGATTTACCTCACTGGATATTTGGTTGCTTCTGATGCTGCACTCTATACAGCTATAGCATCGCTAGCTATACAGCTAGCCTGGCCTCTCCTTCTTGATGACCCCATAGCTGGACTATTCCATAGAAGCATGCATTAGGCTTAACACAGAGTTCCCCAACCTTTTAAGGTTGGCGGCCTGAAGGAAAGGAAAAAAGGGATGGTTTTGTGAGAGGGCTAGGTGCGTTCACATGTGGGGACAAGCACCCATTACTCACATGAGTGGGGCTGAGAGCACCCATGATGCTCACACAAGTGAGGCCATGACCACTTGTGCAAATGGGGCCCAAAACGGCATGTTCCTTGCGCAAGTGAGGCCCCAAGCGCCTGCGATGCTTTTGTAAATGAGGCCCTGAGTGCCCAGAATTCTCGCATGAATAAGGCCCAAAGCACTCACATAAGTGAGGCCCTGGACACTCATAATGCTTGCACAAGTGAAGTCCCAAGTGCCCATGACACTTGCACAAGTGGGGCCTTGAGTGCCTGCGATGCTCAGGCAAGTGGGGCTGTGCACAGACTTATAGGTGCACCAACCAGCCACCCAAGCGGCCCGGTTGCAAATGGGTCACAGAGCCCACAGGTTGGGAACCCTTGGTTTAGCAGAGCTGTCATCTTTGCCCAAGATAAGCTTGTACTGAGGTTCCAGGGAGATCTCTCCCAAGGGTCAGGTAAGAGTTCCTTTCTTCAGAACCTATGCCTAGTCCCAATTCAAGTTGTCAGTTAAATAAACAGTTTCCATGAACCAGACCAAATTGGCTAGACTCCGCCTAGGAACTCCGGACTGCCCCCGACCTTTGTTCATTCACCGGGACCTAAAAACCTGGCTCTTTGAGCTATCTGGTATGGACTGAGGGGTTTAATGTTTTTAAATTGTGGTTTTAATTTTTGCGGCTAGACTTAATTTAATTTAATTTTAATTTTATATTGTATTGTTTTTAAATTTTGCCTTGTAAACCACCCTGAGTCCTTTGGGAGTAGGGCGGTATATAAACCGAATAAATAAATAAATAAATAAATAAATAAATAAATAAATAAATAAATGAATAAATAAATAATAAGATATTCATCAGATGTTGGAAATGTAAGCTAAAGTTTAAACTGCAGAAGATGGGGAAAAGTTTTGCTTAATATGCAAAAAAGGGAAATGAGTCTCATAAGCTAAAATGGGTCTCGGCCATTGAAGCATACCCAACAAGGATTCATCATTATGAAACATTTTAAAATTCCAGTATATCTTCATGGGATGGTTATACTATAAAGGTAAAGATAAAGGTTCCCCCGCAGATGCATGCTAGTCATTTACGACTCTAGGAGCCGGTGCTCATCTCCGTTTTAAAGCCAAAGAGCCAGCGCTTGTCCGAGGACATCTCTGTGGTCATGTGGCCGGCATGACTAGACTCCAAAGGCGCACGGAACGCTGTTACCTTCCCACCGTAGTGGTCCCTATTTTTATACTTGCATTTTTACATGCTTTCGAACTGCTAGGTTGGCAGAAGCTGGGACGAGTAACAGGCGCTAACTCTGTTATGTGGCACTCTGGATTCGACCCGCCAAACTGCTGACCTTCTGATCGACAAGCTCAGCGTCCTAACCCGCTGAGCCACCACGTCCCTTGGTTATACTATACTGTCATATAAATGTGATGCTGACTTAACTGCAACCTGTTTGTTCATTATAATTAATAAGTGACCTACATGCTTGACCTCCATTGATCAAATGAAAGAAAGTCAGCCTTGGATAGTCTTTGGAAGGGTGTTCAGTGTCAATATTCCAACCAAAACAATACTCTATCAAACAATTTCTTTCTTTCATTCTTTCTCCAGAATCAGTGGATGATTATAAGACAGGGAGGAGAGTCAGACTGATGATTAAGAGCAATATTCCAGCCTTGTGGCTAGTTACACTTAAAAGGTGAACAGTTTTCAGGTTTTCACTGCCATAAGGAAGTGGGGATCAACCTATTCTCCAAAGCACCTGAAGAAGCAATGGGTGAAAACTAATCAAGGAGACAACAGAATTAAGGAGAAATTTCCTGACAGTGAGAACAATTAACCAGTGGAATGGTTTGCCTCCAGAAGAGATTGTGAGGAGCCATTTGTCTGAATGGTATAGGATCTCCTTCATGGGTGGGGGATTGGACTAGAAGACCTCCAAGGGCTCTT
>NC_139516.1:16466258-16486258 GCF_947247035.1 Vipera ursinii
TCAGAGAACAAAACTTCAAATTATTTTTCTCTCTTCTTATGTTTTATTGTTGAAGCTTTGCTTCATGCACAGAATAATAGATGGAACAGAAATTTCCCTAAAGTTTTATACTCAGTAAGAGCAATTTAAAGTTGAAAAACTACTGAAATTTCACACTCCTTGAGTTTATGCATCTACAAGATGATGATGATGATGACGACGATGATGTGCTGTCAATTCATTGTCAACTCCTAGCAATCTTTTTTTTTCTCCATAAGGATCTATCCCTCTTCTTCTCTTTGCTTTCACCTTTCCCAGCAACAAAGCCTTTACCAAAAAGCCAGATCTTTGCATAAGGTGTCCAAAGTAGGATAATTTGAGCCTGGTTATTTGTACCTTGAATGAGAACTCTGGGTTAATTTGTTCAATGATCCATTCACTTGTTTTCTTGGCTGTTCACAGTATTCTCTGGATTCTTTTCCAACACCAAAGTTCAAAACCATTAATAACTCTTCCAATCCTACTTATTTAAAGTTCAGGTTTTGCTTCCATAGAGTGTCATAGGGAGGACCATGATTATACTATCAGAATACAAATTTTGATTTTGTAGGTATAGACACATGACAACATTTGAATATCTTTTCTAATGCTTTTGTGGCTGCTCTCTCAAGTAGTACCCTGGAACATATTTCCTGACTGTGTTCCTTCACTGTTGATGGTTGATCCCAAAAGGCAGAAGTTATCCAACGCTTTGATATCTCTATTGTCAGTTTTAATTAACAATATGACTAAAGCTTAAATAACATTTCCAATCAAAGTAGTGAAAGGCATGCATCTCCATGTGAAAACATGCCATACTTTGGTTTAATGAAATGGAATGTTAACATTGCAACAAGGAAATTTACTTCATTATTCAAGCACATGCAAGCTAGCCAAAGATTGTAAAATAGCCTCAATCACTTGGATGGAAAAAAGAAAAAAAAGTTAATTAATTCATTCAGCACACTGACTGATGATGAGTCATCAAAAGTCATTTGCAACCTGAGAGGATACATGTCGCTAGGTTAATGAAGCTACCTCATTCAATAACACTTATTCCCAGACAAGTGACCTATGCCTGAGACCTATGTATTGTGCATGTAAGATAAGGAAAAAAGCAGAATTGCCATATTCTTGCTAACTTCATATCTGGCTTCCACAAAGACACCCTTGGGTTTAATTTGCATCATAATGCCCTATTCCTATGGAAGAGTACAGATAGAACATGCTAAACTTGCATTTTCTTTCAGCCGAATAAAAAATGGTCACAAACTAAAGCAGAGGCAAGGTTTAACAACAGACACAGGGGATAAAGCAAAGGCAAAGTCCAGAAATCAGCCAAAGTAGCAACGAGAATAGCCAGTCAAGTCTAGAGGTTATGCACAATCTGAGGTCATGTTACAAGTTTCATTTTTACATATTTACATCTCTGCATCTGATTTGAGTACTAAGTTGTGCTTTTTGCATCATGACCTCATGACAGCAGGGCATCAAGTTGGATACAAGTAGACACCCATAAGGTTTGAGGCAATGGATCCGACATCTATCTATAGGAGTATATACAGTGAAGATGCCATTCACAGCAATGGGTTACCACTTGATGATGAATTTTATCCCAGAAACCACAGAGGATATGAAACTCTTCCTTCATACAGTTGGCTTTCATCATCTCTATCCAAAACACAAACCCACCCAGAATCAGCATTGATCTTTATTCCCAGAAAATACTGTCTTGCAAATGTATACTTCAGCATCCTTCAGTATTTTGACTTTCCATCCCACAAAGATTGTTCTCATAGGCTTATTATACCTGAATCAAAGTTTTCCTGGTCATATTTGGGGGTGGCCAGGTCCCTCCAAATAGGGATCCAGCTGTTCTATAGTGGCTGTGTTAGATTAGGTTTCTTGAAGGTTAGTCAAGATTGAGAGCTTTGAGACACTCCTCAAGATTAACCTCATTATGTTAATGTTGAGTCTAGCATCAAGTTCTACTGTCTACCAGCCATGATGAATGCAACAAAAACAAGAGTACCAACAGTGGTCTTATTTTAGCAGCAACATACAACAGTTCTCTTAAGCTGCTAAATCCAAGGTTCCTGTCTGCCAGAACATTGTAATAAGTAGCCTTAACCTGAACAATTTTACTTTTAATAGGAATATTGTGATCAGAAAAAAAACTTGTTGCATTGGTAATTGTAACAAGGCTACTTCCATCAGTTACTGTTATCACTGTTAGGCAAGGGAAGTTATCCAGAAGAATTGTTTTAATAGGACCATGCAAGAGATGAAGAATTACATTCCTTCAACTGGAGAATGCTTCATTCAATCTACTTTCATTTTATTGTATACTATAATAAATACTGATGTTAATGCAACATATAAGTCTTGGTTCAGGTGAGCAATGGACAGCATATGTCAAATATATACATAGAAGTTCAGCAAAGTACTTGATAAAATCAGAAATTTGGTAAAAACAAAAATCAGTAGGCTCCATATTTTCTTTGGGTACTTCCCCCCCTTTTTCTAACATGATGGTGAAGTGTGTGTGTGTGTGTGTGTGTGTGTGTGTGTGTGTAACTCCTAAGAGTTTTGCAAGCTGTGTGAAGAACCTTACATAGCAATCCTGCATTATGATTTTCTACTTCAGCTATGGTTCACCTGGGTAAAACTCTAATCCAAAACCAACAATACCACCGTGATAGAGAAAAGTTTGTTTTCCACATAAAGGTCTCACACTGTAGTACCCAAGGAAGAGTTGTGGGAGAGATTACAAGGAAATCTCTAAAGCCATCTGTTCAGTTTAGAGCCCCAAGGAAGAATGTACACAAAAACTCATATCAGATTTCTGAGGTCTGTCAGAAGAATGTAAAATAAGTATAGATATACTTGCTCCACTCTAAAAGTGCAGCTTATGCCTTTCCTTATACATTGAGAGATTGTAGGACTGATGCAGGGGTAAGCCTGGCAGAGGTAATTAACATTAATGTCATCAGTTAGGTTTAGGATGCTACAATGAGTCGCATATCCCATGTCTCTCTTGATTACAGTGTTTTCAAACTTTGGCTGTGGATGAGGAATTTCACCATTGCATAAAGAAAACTTTTCATTGAATATTATTATACAGTTCTTATTAAAGGCAGAGAAGGAATGCTACAGACTCTATCAATCAAATAATTTTGATTGGCGGAGTCTATACAGGGTCATTTTTTTACCACTGTCCCTGCACTGTGGAATGTCTTGAGGAAAGCCACTGATCTTTTGGCCTTCTGCAAAGGGATCAAAACCTGGCTGTGTAGCTTTGAGTGGGAGATCCAGAGGCCATGACAATCACTGCCACCTTGCCTGTATTAACAAACATTAATCTTGGAAATTCTATATCTTTCTTCTTCTTTTGGAATTTTTACAATGTTGCTTTATAATTTTAAAATCTTCAAATTTTTCTGATTTTAATGTTCAATTTTATTGAGCCTCTCTCCAAGAAATATAAGAAATATAAAATATAAGAAATATAAAATACAAATAAATAAATTGTTTTTAATAAGCTATTGGAATGGCAACTAAGTCTAAGTCAGCACTGGTTTAATGTCACCTGGACCACTATCTGCTGAGCCAGATATGAATTACAAACCTAGAAACTAAAACATATGATGAACTGTTGCAGGATCTGGGTATGGCCAGTCTAGAGAAAAGAAGGAGTAGGGGTGACATGATAACAGTATTCCAGTAATTTGTGGGCTGCCACAAAAAGAGGGGGTCAACTTATTTTCCAAAACACTGGATGCAGGACAAAAAGCAATGGATGGAAACTAATCAAGGAGAGAAGCAATCTGGAATTAAGGATAAACTTCCTAACAGTGAGAACAATTAACCAGTAGAAATTTTGGGTGCTTCATCACTTAAGGTTTTTAAGAAGAGTCTGGACAGCCATTTGTCTGAAATGGTATAGGGTCTCCTGCTTGACCAGGGAGTTGGACTAGAAGACCTCCAAGGTCCATTCCAGCTCTATTCTGATTGTTTGTTTGTTTGTTTGATTGTTTGTTTGATTGATTGATTGAAGAAGATTCTTCTACTGCTCTGTTAAAATAGTTCCTGAATCAGGTACAAAACGCCAATCCAACAAGATCTGGCAGAGCTCACATATAATTTAAAACTAATGCAAGAAAAAAAATGTTGCTGTAAGGAACAATTGGCAATTACTTAAGCCAATCATAATATTTTGGATAAAGGAATTGCTTTCTTAGAGTCACAGCAGTACAGGAAAAAAAATATATGTGATTGAAATTGATGATTCTCTAAGTCAATCAAACCTGGCTGAGTTTATGGAAGATTTTTTTTCAAAAAGTTTCTTTGGGGGTGGCTTTTCCAGTTGAGATTCATCCTGTGATTTAACAAGAAGAAAGACTGGAACTATTATTATTGTACTACACAAAAGGTGACATTTTATGTCTATTTCCTTTGAAGTGGAATTCTAGTCAAACCAAGCTATCAATTTATCCTGATTTCACCAAAGAAGTTGCAGGGGAAAAAAAGACATTTACAAAATCTTGAACCCTCATCAGATCAATACAACTTCAATCGTTTTCCAGCTATATTCTGCATTAATTATTAAGATCAGATTCACAGATATTTCTGCAGATGCAGAGGCCTTTAGTCTATCTTTAAAATTTGCTGATGAACCAGCCTGACTGCGATGTTTTTTATGGAATATGCTGTGGGAGAAGTCTGAGTTTGCCTACAGCTCTGTTGTAAAAAGGCCCAATTTTAAAAAGTTTATTCCTCTACTATATTCTTCTTAGTTTATGTTTTAGCTATATTCAAGACAAAGAGTTAATTGGTTATTTTTAACACACAGTACATTTATTTCCATTTCTGACTGTCTTGAACTGTTGTGTAATTTTCATTGTATTAAGAGAGATGAAATCACCATACCATCCCCTTTGGGAAGACACAAAGTTCATTTTTCTTGCTTTTATTCTCATACACCTAGTCCAACCCCCTGCTCAGGCAGGAAACCCTATACCATTTCGGATAAATGGCTGTCCAGTCTCTTAAAAACTTCCAGTGTTGGAGCATTCACAGCTTCTAGAGGCAGGTTGTTCCATTGATTAATTGTTCTAACTGTCAGAAAGTTTCTCCTTAGTTCTAGGTTGCTTCTCTTTTTGGTGAGTTTCCATCCGTTGCTTCTTGTCCTGCCTTCGGGTGCTTTGGAGAATAGCTTGACTCTCTCTTCTTTGTGGCAACCCCTGAGATATTGGAACACAGCTATCCTGTCTCCCCTCGTCCTTCTCTTCATTAAACTAGACATACCCGATTCCAGCAACCGTTCCTTGTATGTTTTAACCTGCAGTCCCCTGATTATCTTTGTTCCTCTTCTCTGTACTCTTTCTAGAGTCTTGACATCTTTTTTACATTGTGGTGATCAAAACTGGATGCAGTATTCCAAGTGTGGCCTTACCTTACAGGAGGCTCGTTTAATGGAGACTCCTTCCATTTCTTTTTTTAAATATATTTTATTAATTTTTTATAATAACAGTCTTTAGTGCTTGGTAAACGTGTTGTCTGGGTTCATATATTTAGCAACAATCAATAATCATTAATTTCTATGATTCCATAATCAACATACTAGCTAGTAATACATTTCATTAATCTTCTCTTCTTCCAATATTTTTTTCCTTTTGCCAACATTGAGTAAATACAATTCTTAGTATTTTTGATACATACAATGAATGAAAACATTTTTCTAGTGTTTACACAAATAACATCAACATCAGTGTATAACATCTTTTCTAATCAATTTATGTTTCAGTTGTATTTACAAAGAGTTATTTTATTAAATCACTAGAGGTCGTGCTTTCAAAGTTCTTATTTAAACTTAATATCCCCTCAATATTCAAAACTTTCATGTCAATTATAATTTTCCCAAAATTACATTTAAATATCCAGACATTTCAATCACATCAGCCATCCCAGTATTTTTATATTACTCATCTCATAAAAGAAAAAAAATGCTATAGTACTTATAAATCACATCCCTTTTACTATAGGACCCATTTATATCCAAAATTTATCTATTTTTAGCCATATTCAAACAAGTGTTTAGTCATGAAGTACTCCATCTGGTAAGTCAAGTCTTCTGATCTCTTGAATTTAACTCTAGCCTTCTTCTTTTGCCAAACAACTTTCTGAGTCAATGTGTTCAGCTTCCCAGGGAATTCTTCCTGTATTTTTATAAATGTTATTAGGAATGGGGAAGACAGATTAGGTGGAGTACCTTTGAGGGTATTTTGCCCATTTATATTTGTTAAAAAGCTTCCACTTTCCTTTTTCCTCAGTTTCTCTTTTCATTTTTTGTCTCCCAAACTCTGGTGGTTCTCCTGGTGTCTCTATAATCCATTTTGTTGGATCTTCTTTCTTGTCCTCTAGTTTATTTTGAAGTCTTGAAAGATAAGATACATTTTCCTTTTCCAATATTATAACAGAATCTTGCAGATTTTTCTTTGGCTGTGTTAAACTGTAATTCCTTTCATTTGTAGCCTCCACCTTTGGGTCAATTTCTTCTGATTTGTGTTCTATTATCTGATTTATTTGTTCATTTTTTATCGTCATTTTCTCCGAATTTTTTAGTTGTGAGCTTATGTTAAAGATGTGCTCATTTATGTCATCTAAATTATTTTTTTTAATCTCATCATGATTTGTATCAAATGTCATTTGAATTAGTTGTGACATAGCATGCATTTCCTCCTGGAAAATATTTGCCTTGTCTTGAAGTATTACTTCTGCTGATCTCTGATGTTCCAGGCTGGGAGTTTCAGAAAAGAATCTTGGGTGTGGTTTCCTACCACTTTTAGTTAGGTACGCAACATCCATTTTATCTCCCCCTTCCAAATGATCTTTCATAGGTACCATATTCCCGGTATATTAGTCTTATCCAACCAACCAATCTTAAGATCCAAACAACAAAGTCTTGTATAATTCTTATCTTTATGTATGGTCTTTATAGTCCAATGTGTTTCCAATTGTCAATCCACTACTGAAAGCAATATTTTATAACAGTTCTTCTGCTTAGAGGTCCTACAATTATCACTCAGGCAACATTTGCAGTCCAGAATGTTCAACCACCTAAGAGCAATTCAGGAGCTTCTCTCCTAGAAGATTACCCAAAGTCAAGGTTTTACTTTCTCTGCAAACAATTCTTGAGCCTAAAGATCACAGCTCAGTAAGTGTTTATAATCCAAGAAGGTCAGCAATTTTTATAGTCCTCAGTCTGTAGTAAATAGCTCAATGTATTTTCTGTCCTTTATTCCCAGTGTTCTTTGTTTAGCTGAGAGTCACTGAGGATCAAAGGGACAGGTTGTTATCTGTTTCTGGGCGTCTTGCCAGTTTCTGAGCCAAAACAGATATAATTTTATACTCTAATCCACCACTAAATGTCACTAGCTATTCATTTTCCAACTTTTAAAACATAAAATTGTTTTCTTGTAATTTCATCAATACTCTTTCAAAGGAAAGATCTTAACAATTTCCATAATTTTCAGGTTTATCCAGATTATAGCTTTATATTAAATTACATTTCAATATATTTCTGTTCCTCATACAAAATTAGAGCCACTTCCATCAATGGAAGGGTGGGTTGATCCCCTTCCTTCTCACTTTCAGAGGATTTTTGCTTCTTGGGGAACTTTTCTAGGAAATCAGTTGCAAGATAGAAGAGAAACGATCGATCACCCAGTTTTCAACATGCTGTTCACAGTCTGCTCTAGTTGGTGCTTTTGGACTTTGGCTACCAGTAGCTTGCTCTAGTCACTGAGGTGCAGTTAGCTTTTCTCCTGTTGGTTTGGAGGGCTTCTCCCAGATCAAACTGATCGACTGCTGTCTTTCCATGATCACCGGGGGGGCCCTCCTTCTTTGTCACCTTTCCGGGGTGATTTTAGATCCATTTAGGGTTCCCAGGTAGGATGAATTTAGTCATGGGGTGCAGAGTTCTACAATCCCTCAGCTGCATTGCTACAGTGCAAAAGCAGAAGTCTTCCATTTCTTCTTACAACAGAACTAATGTAAATATTGAAGACCAGCAGATCCATGGCTGATCTTATAAACACCTACTTTGATAGGCTGTATTTGAATATGATTTTTGAGCATGGTATGTATCCACTTAATATCATCCAACCTGCACTTAACAAGCTTGCTAATCAAGATACCATTTTATTAAAAGCTCTCCTAAAATGAAGATATATTACTGTATGTCTATAGCATTTCCATAATCTAATGAAAAACCAATCTAATTAAAAATAAGAGAAGATTAGTCTGTCAACATTTACTCTTGATAGATCCATACTGACTTTTCATAATTTTCTTTGTGTTCAAGGTGCTTTCATACATATTATCCACTCTAGAAACGTCCAAAATGTCTGCGTCAGATTAATTGATCTTTAGTTTGCTGAATCATCTTTTTCCCCTTTTTTGAAGGTAGAAACAACATTGGCCTTCTCCAATTATCTGGCACTTTACCAATTCTCCCAGAATTTTGAAATTTTTCACCAGATCATTATGCAGTACCAGTAAAAGAATGTCCTTCATCTGGTTTGGTCTGGGAGATTTAAACACATTCAACATAAAGATGTCTTCTGATTTTGTTTCAACCTCTCTCAAATGTCAATCATGCTCCTTCAGTTCTGTCACTCACAATTTTCTATGACATACTTTTTTGTTGGAAAAGACAGAACTAATAAATAAACTAGAAGGGGTTTTTTTTAAAAAAAAAGTTCCAAGAATAGAGGTGGGAAAGAGAAGGAAAACATATTCCTTTTAAATCAATGAAGTCCAAAAAGGGGACATAGCTAAAAATAAAATAAATGTGGTTCCTGATATATCACACATGTATTGTATTTTAGGCTCTCTCACTTTCATTCCTGACTTTGTCCTATTCTAACCATTCTTCTGGAACATTTGGTGTTCTACATATCTTCTTCTTCTACTGTAGGAAATAGTTTCCATTAAATGTTGTTATCTCTTCATCTGAATAACAGAGTTGGAAGGGGCCTTGGAGTCATTTAGTCCAACCCCATGCTCAAACAGGAGACCCTGGTGATACTGTAATACTGCTCTTAGTACTGTACTCAAATATAGGCTTGAGAGAAGAGTTACTCTGTGGAAAGATGAACATGACTTCCCATGTAACCCAGGTTTGTTTCACTTTCTAATAAGAAAATATATGCTTGACATTTCTGGATATCCAATATTCTCCATATATGAAATTAATAAAGATGGGATGTGACTTGCTACAATTTGTTTGTTAGCATGCCTGCAATTACTCCTGGTTCTCCAAGGACATGGCCTGATAGATGGTGCTTCAGGGGGAAAAAATGTAAGTTTTGTTACTCTCAGCATCTTTTTTGCATCTTAATGAGCCTGAGAAAAGGAAGGGGGAGGGAGAGGAAGGAAAGAAGGAGGAAAGGCAGGGAGATAGAGACAAGTGGGAAGGTTAAGCTGAAACTGGAGTGCAAGATTTGCCTCCAGGCCACTCATCAAGAACCTAAGCCCATAACAATTACATTGTTTGTTATGGAAATAATGAAAGAGAGTAATTAGGGTGATGCTGTTAAAATTACCTGCTCTATGTAATGTATGTTTCTTAAATTAGTTTGGCAAGTGTGCTTTGTAATAATCTGAGCCTATACTAAAAACAACCAAACAGTAGTAATTAGGTAAAGGGGCAACAATATTGACAGCTTTTTAGGGGGGCTTTTATTTTTAATTTGAAACTGGACAGGTCCCACAGTGAACAATAACCTTGTTTAGTGATTTTGGAGAATGTGATAATGTTTAGCAATTAATTAAACAAAAAAAATCTTTTCCTCCCTCTCTCCTGGAATCAAGAGTTATAACTGCCACTTTTAAGTGGAGTCCTATGTGTAATTAATACAGCCATCAACTGAAGAATTTGTCAAGGAGTAATTAAAAACACACACATCTTCTTGTTATCATTTTCACTGTGCTCCCTTTGAAAATGTGTCTGTTTGTGTGTGTGTGTGTGTGTGTGTGAAATTCAATGAAACTATTATGCATATAAAATACATACAAAAGTTAATTTAGGCATTGTGCATCAAAAGTCTGTAAATTTTGTACATCTGGTATCACTGACCCTACACTTATAAAAGCCACACTAAAAATGTTCTCTTCAAATCTCCCCTTTTCACTTTGCCAAGTATAGTAATACTTATACCTATTGTGATAGTGTAAACTGCATTTCCCCAGATGCTGTAGACTATAATCATACCTTCTGTTGCAAATTTCTGTTGCAAATTGTGATAAAGATAATGATGCCCATAAGTCTAGGTTAACTCCTATAACTTGCCTGAACAGATCTATGTAATTTTCTTAGCACAGTATGGATGTAGCTTGCTATTGCCTTGTAGAATTAGTTTTCAGTTTGCCAGTCTAGCCAACAATCTAGAAAACCTGATCCAACTTAACTTCTTAATCCAGAGAAATGCCCTCTATATATTCTTACCTACTGAGACAACTATAAGAACTTTCAGAACTAACTGTAAGAAATGCTGAACGAAATAACTTACAAAAGGAGAAAAGTACAGAAGCACAACAATTTCACATTTTGGATAGAACTAGATAACCCTTGGAAATAGTTGTGCCCTGCCTGCTAAGATAAACAGTATGGCTAGGTAAATGGATAGATCCAGTGATCCTGTTGTTGTTGTTGTTAGCTGCGAAGTCGTGTCTGACCCATCGCGACCCTATGGACAACATTCCTCCAGGCCTTCCTGTCCTCTACCATCTTCTGGAGTCCATTTAAGCTCACACCTACTGCTTCAGTGACTCCATCCAGCCACCTCATTCTCTGTCGTCCCCTTCTTCTATTGCCCTCGATCTTTCCTGATCCTGTTATATAAGCACTATTCATGAGATGGTCTCAAAAAATAAAAATTCAACTGAGAAAAGGAGTACAATTTCAAAAGATTATCCCAGAGTCTTTCACTGGATCTGTCACTGTAGGATGTATGGAGGAGCTTTGCTTTGGGATGGTGTGAGTGTAGTTTTTGTGGTTAGCATTATTGCTTGCTTTTGTCTTACTGTTATGCTACAATCTGCCCAGGTTTGCAAAATTATTTTATATAAGTTGGGGGATATATAATTATGAATAAAAATAAAGTCAGTATTTCAACTTCTCTTTTTTTTTCTATAATGTTTTACAGGTCATAACAGTTGATTGTATTCTTTTTCCAAACATGTGGCCTATATTTAGCACCCAGAAGTACTAAAGTATCCATGAAGTCTTTTTTTATATATACAAGTTTTATTGATTTTTTTAATATTTACATATACATGTATTTGTGAAACAATATGGTGGTTGGGTAGTTAAAATAAGAAATAACCAGTTGTAAATAGTTCAGGTTACATCAACAGAGATGCCCTCTCTAATTCCCTTAGTTATTACATAGTCAAAATAAGCAAGTTAGTACACTTCTAGTTGTAACCTAGTCAATTAATAAAATTCAAAATATATTTTCACTAATACGTATCAATATCCTGTTTTTAAATTTTATCTAATTGCAATAGGATATTCTAGAATAGCCTATACTATATAGGAAAAAGCTTAATTTTGGGGAACCCACAATTTCCTATTTCAATAAAGAATAATTCTTTTGTCAACAAAACTTACATTGTTCATTACAAAACATTCTTATGTTTTACCATTAAAGTCTAGTTTTCATCTTAACAAATCACCAGTTATTAGAAATATATTTTTTGTCTTAACCATTCAACAATTATTAAAATACTATCTTTTATATATAAAATTCTAGATTCTATAAGGTAAAGGTTCCCCGCACATGCGTGCTAGAATCTATAGTATAGATTCTATACTATAGTTCAAAAGTAACCACTGAATATTCTATAAGTCATCTTGACCGTACATCAATTATTAAAATACTATCTTTTGATATGTCATTCCAAGTTCTATAATATATTTCAGAGTTATATTCTAAAAGCTTACTTTTGTTTTCCTTTACAGATCTAAAAGCTAAATGTAAAATCAGTTATATTTTTTAGAGATTCCCCTTAATCCATAG
Source organism: Vipera ursinii (assembly GCF_947247035.1). Classification (NCBI taxonomy): domain Eukaryota; kingdom Metazoa; phylum Chordata; class Lepidosauria; order Squamata; family Viperidae; genus Vipera; species Vipera ursinii. The sequence goes on from NC_139516.1 coordinate 16,478,363, forward strand.
AGATATTTTTATAGTCTATCTTTAGGAATTCCAAAAGAGAAACAAGTTCAGTTTTTTAAATCTAACTCTTGCCTTCCTTTTGTGCCAATCATGCTTCCCTCTTGGCATCTTTAAATTCTCAAATGTATCTTCCTTTCTTCCTATACCCCTTATTTGAATCCAGGGAGCATATCCAAATGTCAGTTTTGCAAGGAAGATGTCCCCTTTGTAACCATTGTATTTTTGCTTTGATAATTCAGTTTTTGATGGTTGATATAATATAGTTGTCATTAGATCAGTCAAATCTTTTTGTTCCTCCAATTTTATCTGGGTTAGGTAGAAAGTAGTAGCTGGTTTTATGGTTGTCATTTGATTAATTCTCAATATAATGTATTTGAAGGCCTTTAGTGTCTTCACTCTTGGTGTTTCTTTCTTCAGGTGCTGTTGTGTTTTGGCTTGTAAGTTTTGTAGTTGCCATTAAAGTTTGGACTTTAAGGTTTTCTGTAGGTTGCTTTTGTTGTTCTTTGAAATCTCCTATTTTAGTGTTAGTTTCCACTTCTACTATTTGCTTTTGGATTATCTTTTCCTCATTTAAAGTTAAAATTTGACTGGTGGCTTTATGTTATCAGATTTTTCTTGCAGTTTGTCTTTAATTTACTATGTCATTGCCAAAATCGTATCCAGTATCAGTTTATAATAAAATGGTGGGATGTATTCAATTTATAAGAAAATGGTGGGATGTATTCATCCATTTCGTTGTTTGCAGTTAAATCTTCCATGGAGGCTGTTTTAATAAATAGTCAAAGATTTTCCACCTCCTGAAAAGTTGTATTCAGTGCCAGGTGTTTCCACACTTATCTTTAAGCATAGTGTCAAGGACAGCTCTGTTATTCAGTCAGCTCTCACAACAAAAAAAGGAAGTTTACTTGCTGTACCAAGTTTCATCACAAGATGTCATCAATAACATATAACATGCAATTTTCTTTTCTTTATTTCCAAATTAATATAGAACGTTTGTAGGATTAGTCCAAATTTTTTCCTTACTTCACAGCTTAGAGAGAAGATAGGATAGTGGATCCCCAGCAACAAATGGAAGCTTTTTAGTAAATACAGATGAAATTGCTTAATTTCTTTTCTGAATTAATTGAGTTTCTTTTGTAGCTTTGAGGCTTTAAGATTTGTTCCCAAAGTAGATATTCGCTGTTCTCTCAAAAAATGGGGAAGGAGATTTTCAGGAAAGTCCCACAGGAAAATGGTTAAGGGAATAGGAAAGGTAAAAGGTCACCCAGGTCCTCCAGATTGCTTCTTAGTGCTAGGTAGTGCTTTTGGCTTTTGGCAGGGAGAGGTTTAGTGATCGGCCATCTTTATGGCTGGTCTCTTCTTCTTCGGGCCAAAGAAGATGATCCCGGATTCCAGCAGAGGGCTGCCACCCTTCTGCAATCACAGGGAAGTCCTCCTCTTGGTATTCACCCCTCCAGGGCAATTTTTGACCCTTTTCAGGGTCCTCCAAAAAAGAAAGAAACGGACGGCAGGAAGCAAACTGTTCCTGCATGTCCAGAAGCGCCGCGCGCGTGAACTGAAAGCCCATATCCATGAAGTCTTTGATGCCTTCACAGAAACTTTTCATGGACTCTGAAACAGGCTATCTTAATCTGGAGTTCAATTAAGACTGATGTATATCCCGAACTGGTTACTATATGAGACAGTTGCAAAACCAGCTGAAAAGTTCTCATTTGAGTACATTCAAAAAAAGTAGTGATGCATGGCCTCCAGCATGATGCCCTAGAAAAATAGTATAAATTTTATTAGAAATATATCATGTTTCTGTGAAGTTCCATGAATGTTTTGTTTCTGCCAAAGATTTTACAAATCAGTTCTGACTTTCCCTTCAAGTGAGGTCAGCCAGATTCCAAAAAAATATTGATAATCTTGCTGAAGTGGTGTGTCTTGCTGGCAAATTTTCAGATATATGTTGCCAAAGTGATATAGATGAAAAGCAATTTTGCTTATAAGCTCAGCTATTTCTCAATCAATACTTGATTCTGGTTTTATGTTCCCTTTGATCACGATTTACATTTTTATGATATAAACAGAGTTATGGTGTTTTTTCTAAAAAGAAAGAAATTAATAATAAATGATGAGGATGAGACAGCATATAGGGCGGAGGTACAAAAACTATCCATATGGTGTAGTAACAACAACTTGCACCTAAACATCGGCAAGACGAAAGAGATGGTGTTAGACTTCCGGAGAAAAAGGGAGGAACCTGCCCCACTTTACATCGGAGAGAACTGTGTAGAGAGAGTTTCTTCCTTTAAATTTCTGGGAGTCTACCTCTGTGAAGATCTGACTTGGAAAGTTAACACAACTCAGGTGGCTAGAAAGGCCCAACAGAGGCTTCACTTTCTTAGGGTCTTGCGGAAGAACAGGGTAGAACAACAGCTAATGACCCTCTTTTACCGGTCTACTATAGAGAGCGTCCTCTCGTATGGTATTGTGGTTTGGTATGCTGGCCTGACAGCCACTGATAGGAAAGTATTACAGAGGGTAGTGAGCACAGCACAAGACATTGTGGGCTGTTCCCTGACACCACTGGATGACATCGCCAGGGCTCGTTGCCTTGGAAGAGTGAGGAAGATTCTCAGGGATGACTCACACCCTGGACGGTATCTCTTTACTCTCCTACCGTCCGGTAGGAGATATAGGAATATAGCCAGCCGTACCAACAGGCTGAAAAATAGCTTTTATCTGTGGGCTGTTAGGCTTTTAAATGGGACATAATCTTATGCAGAATTGACTTGGGAGGCCGGTGTGTGGTGTAGTTGGTTCACATGGTGTGGTGGGATGGAGGGTTTGTTGTCACTGTGTGTTGTGGGGAGAGAGCACGGGGGGGAGGCTCAGCTAATCTTAATGTACACATGTTGTACTTTGACAATAAAGGTTTATTTATTTATTTATTTATTTATTTATTTATTTATTAACACATCAGGGAAACACTAAACGATGGTGGGAACTGACAATACATTTTAAGACAGCCTGCAAACTAAGTAGCAGGCCAGGTTTTTCTCCTCAGCCAACACTTCATTTTGTTGTTTGTTCTGGCAACACTATTGTCTTTTAAAGGGCAGCTTTAAAGATACATTGTTGACATTATTTTTAGATCTAATGTTGGCTTTATGTGGGCAGGAAACATAGCCCATTTTCTGATGATCACCCATTGGTATCTTAAATCAATAGTTTTGAAATATTTGGGTCTTAATTTGGTAGTTTTTTTCCTGTTTTTCCCCTCCTTTCTATTGTGAGGTTATTTGTTCTGATTTTGGAAATAAATATATCATTTAGCAACTTTGGAGAAGTAAAATAAGATAGTTCTGAGTTGAATCACAATCAATAATTTCCCAAATGGGTGAAAGAAGAAAATGTGCATCTATACTTTCCATTGCAACTGCCTTTAAACTTATAGCATCTTAAACAGAAAAAAGGAAAGCTTGTGGGACAACAAGGTCAAACTGTATTCCATAGTTGCATCATCTCTGAATATATGCATGTACTGTACATAAACACTATTCATACCCTTCTGTTGTTCAGGGACCAAGATGCAAGCTAGATCTTTTCAGTAAAAAATGCTAAAGTAAAAGTGAGAAAGAAAAAGGAAGAGAAATAACAAAAGAAAGATGATAAGACGCTCACTATTAAGACAAGTTATAAAATAGCAGAGCAGTGGCATGCAGAGAAGATGAAGGACTGCTGAATATTTAGTTTGCATGTCTAAAATCTCATGAAGTTCACAGAATTAAAGGAAGGAAGGAAGGAAAGAAGAAAAAGAAGGAAAGAAGGAATAGAATGGTGCTGGAAGGGACCTTGGAGGTCTTCTAATCCAGCCCCCTACTCAAGCAGGAGAACCTATATCATTTCAGACAAGTGACTGTCTAGCCTCTTCTTAAAAACCTCCAGTAATGGAGTGCCCACGATTTCTAAAGGCAAGCTGTTCCACTGGTTAAGGAAGGAAGGAGTCAATAGCTATTTGTTTAGTGGTTTTGATTTTGATTGGGTCAACTCCTTGGCTTTGTGAAGTCACTTCTTTCCAATTCAGAGGACAGGTGCTGATACAATGTTAGCTGCCTGATTTAAACCCAGCTAACCAGGTTCTTCTAAGGGACACGGTGGCTCAGTGGGTTAGGATGCTGAGCTTGTTGATCAGAAGGTCGGCAGTTTGGTGGGTCGAATCCCAAGTGCCGCATAACAGAGTGAGCACCTGTTACTTGTCCCAGCTTCTTTCAACCTAGGAGTTCAAAAGCACATAAAAATGCAAGTAGAAAAATAGGGACCACTACGGTGGGAAGGTAACAGCGTTCTGTGCGCCTTTGGCGTCTAGTCATGCCGGCCACATAAACACGGAGACGTCCTCGGACAAGCGCTGGCTCTTCGGCTTTGAAACGGAGATGAGCACCGGTCCCTAGAGTCAGAAACGACTAGCATGCATGTGTGGGGGAACCTTTACCTTTACCTTTAACCAGGTTCTTCTACTGCTGTGAAATGCAATGTGCAGGAATGCAGAGGAGCTATGCTCCTGAGTTTAAAAGCATAACACATTACTGGGTCTAAATCTGTTCTGATCAAATTGAGAACTTCATTACTATTCCTTTTCTAGAAAAGCAGTAACAGTAATAGAGTTGGAAGACACCCTGGAGGTCATCTTTCATTTCATTTCATTTCATTTATTAAATTTATATACCGCCCTTCTCCCGAAGGACTCAGGGCGGTGAACATGGCATATATAAATAGAAAATTCAAAAATTAAAAGAGAATTAAATAATTGCCCAGATAAAACAGTAACAGTATAAAACCCATTAAAAACCCTAACATTCCCCCATCAGGCCAGGCCAGCTTGTTCAAATAAATGGGTCTTCAGACTGCGCCGGAAGGAGCGAAGGTCCGGTGCCGTCCGGAGCTCAACCGGCAGTTGGTTCCAACCCTCTGCTCTCACAGGAGACCTATACTATTTCTGACAAATGGCTGTCCAGTTTCTTCTTAAAAGCCTCCAGTGAGAGGCACCCACTAACTTTTGAAGGCAATTTGTTTCACTGGTTAATTATTCTCACTGTTAGGAATTTTTATTCTTAGTTCTAGGTTGCTTCTCTCCTTGCCTAGTTTCCAAGAGCAGCAACTTTATGCAAGTAATTTTGATGAGGGGAAAAAAGAAGATTAGTTTGTAACTGTTGTAAAGAAGATTGGAAGTTGCTTCTTTCTGTATCTTTTCTATTGATATTTCTTTTTGCACTTTTATTGTTTTTTTCTCTTCACATTACTTTCTTTTTCTTGTCTTTAACCTTAATACAAAGGAAGATTTCATATTTATCTTTTATCTCTGATTTTTTAAAAAAATGTTAAAAAGAAAATCAATTGTATGCAAAGCACAGAAAAATAATGGAGAGTAGAGACCAAAGAAGTTAAAAGCAAAAAATCAAAAGAAAGAAAATCTTATTAAAGCTAATTTATACCAATACCATTCATCATAATTTCTCCAACACTTTTTCTCCTTGAAAACCATTCAGTTTCTACCATGTATGTCCATATGCTACTTCAAACATCACTGTTTCATTGATTCTGGGTAATAAGATGCATTTTCTATTTTGCACACTTTTAAGGTTCCTTGACAGAATGTTTGTCACTCACACATAGAGAAAAATCCCTCATTTATGACAAATTTGCAGATACATAATGACTTGACAAAAACAAATGTGAGGTTTCAGCTGCAACTAAAACTCACTCTTTCAGTCAGATTCATGTGATATGAATGCTTGTTGCATGATTAGATGTGTATCAAGCATAAGAAAAAGAAAGTCCTCCATTTACAGACATATACTGAACCAATCAGTTCAGGAAAGATTAGAAGTTTTTTTGTGTGTGTTTTTTTAAAAAAATAATATTATTAATGATTACTGATAGTTTGTGCCAAGAAAAGCCTTAATGGTTCTAACGAGGTTTTATGCATTGAACCTGTTCCCGTAATATCTCTGAAAAATCCCCAAAGCAGATTATTTGACATTACTTATAGTAGCTATTTTCTGCATTGTGATAGTGTATGTTCACTGCAATGCCTTCACGTATTGTGGTTTGGTATGCTGGTCTGACAGCCACAGACAGGAAAGTATTACAGAGGGTGGTGAGCACAGCACAAGACATTGTGGGCTGTTCCCTGACACCACTGGATGACATCACCAGGGCTCGTTGCCTTGGAAGAGTGAGGAAGATTCTCAGGATGACTCACACCCTGGACGGTATCTCTTTACTCTACTACCATCCGGTAGGAGATACAGGAATATAGCCAGCCGTACCAACAGGCTGAAAAATAGCTTTTATCAGTGGGCTGTTAAGCTTTTAAATGGGACATAATCTATGCAGAATTGACTTGGGAGACAGGTGTGTGGTGTAGTTGGTTCACATGGTGTGGTAGGATGGAGGGTTTGTTGTCACTGTGTGTTGGGGGGAGAGAGCACGGGGGGAGGCTCAGTTAATCTCAATGTACACATGTTGTACTTTGACAATAAAGGTTTATTTATTCACTCTGGGCAGCCATGATTTTCTGCTCTCCAGACTTAGTATCCTATTCAAGAATTGGTTTACCTGACTGAAGTCTGATTGATTTGACTCAACAAGATGGATCTCTTATTGTAGAGGATGACACCATATCTAATCTACACTGAATATAGGCACCTTGCCGGAATAGGTGATAGAAGATAGATAGATAGATAGATAGATAGATAGATAGATAGATAGAGCCATAATCTGCCACTTCACATATCCAAATTGCTAAGAGACCAACCCTTAGCATTGGTGGTAAAGCTTTTCACATATTTATAGCAGATAGGTTTTTGCATATGTGTACATCTTTTCAACGTCTTGTTATCTCCAATTTCATTATCCGTAGATGTTAGGCTAGAATGGAATCCCATGAAAAAATACATAGACAAGCAGATGTGCACATGTGTACCACTGTATAGAATATATATCTACAGGCCTCGATACACAGAGAAATAAACAAATTTGGAATTGAACTTTCTGGAAAGCTTCCTAGTCGAGACTTTTTGAAAAAGATATAATTTAAGACTAAAGCCCGAGAATGCATTCAGTAAATAGCTTTCCTTTACAGTTTTATGTCATTGAATTAGTCATTCTTTCTCAATGAAAAACAGAATTTTGATTCTCCTACTTGTCTGGCCAGCCTACATTCAAGGCTACAGAGACCTTCACTGTCTGCATCCTATTATATTCCATGTACAGCCAGTAATACAATGAAATCCTGTCTGTACAGTAAAGTGATGATATGTCCCAGAAACAAGAAACCTGAATGAGGGGTTCAAAAATCAAAAGATCAAAACATCAGTTCAGCTTCTCCCTTTCTCCTTTTTCATACCAAAGTCTATTAATCTTGCTACACATCTTACCTATTCAATTATAATGATACTTTATTTTCTAAAAAATATCTATTTTCCACCATATTCAACCCTCTAATTAGTAATATGAAATCCCCTCTAATAAATTAAAAGCCTAATTTTCTTCAGCCTTACTCTGGCTTTTTTCCTTTGCCAACTATCCTTTCATGTCAGTGCATTTAAATCATCAAATAGTTCTCACTCTATTATACAACTAAGTGCACGCATTGAAGAGCACAAAAACTCACTCAGAAAGGGAGAACAAACTTCATCCCTGGTCCAACACTTTGAAGCCACGGGACATGAAATTGATTTTAAAAAAAACAAAACTATCGCCAAAATTGAACATTTTAACAACAGAATAATCAGAGAAGCCATTGAGATAGAAAAACGCCCCCACAGCATGAACAAACGAGATGATACCTCTCGCCTACCAGCTATTTGGAAACCCGCCTTGATTGACAGACGAGTCCCAACCACC